>NW_007868244.1:0-596 GCF_000696425.1 Galeopterus variegatus
GGGCCCAGGTCCTTACCTTGTCCAATGCGCAGAGCTCCCCTGGTCTGGTTCCTGCACCTCTTTGGGTTCCGTTGTGCTCAGGGTTTGACCTCCATGTCCACCAAGCGAGGCCTTTTCCACTCACAAAGAACACTCCATTGGTGCTCAAGTACAATCCATGTCATCAGGTGTCCCAGGGGCCAGGCCAAGAGACAAGAGAGGTGGTCAAGCTGCCATCTCCACCATCCCAGACGAGCCCCCGAGAAAAGTTGCAGTGTGTTACAGCGAACTCACCAGGAGAGGCAGGACACCAAGGCTTGTGGCAGGAAGCAGAGTTCATTGATGCTGGCACTGGCTCAGCAGACTTGTGTCACAAAGGCTGAGCCCTGAACACAGCAGGGCTGTTTTTTTAAATACAGTTCTATTTCCTGGTTTGTGGAGATAGTGATTGTCTCCTTATTATGGCAAGCGTGAGGTGTTCAGCAAGTAGGGGTGGGGAGAAATGCTTTTCTTTCTCCAGGTGTGGAAAGTCCCTGATCAGCAATGCCCACAGCAAGGTGTGGCACAGCTGGGCAAGCACAGGTGTCCAATGGCCACAGCCATGTGGGACACAGCAG
>NW_007868245.1:0-596 GCF_000696425.1 Galeopterus variegatus
ACCTTATTCTCCTAAATGCACTCAGAAGGTCCAAATGCCGTCCATGAACAGCTCTGGCCAGTATGCACCCCATTTCCACGTTATCTTACTGGTTTATCTGCTTAACTAGACCGTTCTCAGCGATGGCATAGTATGATAAGAACGACGTCTCATGCTACAGTAAGAATGACTCTGGAGCCAGACCGCCTGGACTTGAACCCTTGCTTCGGTTCACTAGTTGTGTCACCTTGGGCAAGTCACATAAGCTCTGTGTCTTGGCGTTTCCATCTGTGAGGTGGGGATGTCAGTAATAAGACCTCCCTCCCGGGAGTGTGTGAGATTAAAGGAGCAGCTGGTAAAGCTTGAGGTCTGTGCCTGTCATGTTCTAAGTACTTGATGAATGCCAGCCCTGAAGACCAGTTTGCGACACCCTTTGCATCCCAAGGCAGCGCCGCTGAAGAGATTACTTCCCAGCCTCCGCTCTGTGTTCTCAGCCAGCTTCCACTTGAATCACCCTTCCTGGTGATAACTGATAGCCCAATGTCCACTCTCTTCTATGGTCAAATTATTTGCATCGACCTCAAAAACTGGCCTACAGCCATAAGCGAACTGGAGTG
>NW_007868246.1:0-596 GCF_000696425.1 Galeopterus variegatus
TTTACACATTTAAAGAGTGGAATAATCTTATACACACTATATAAGCAGTATATTGGCAAAGGCAGTATAAAGAATCAGGAAAAAAAAAAGAAGCAGAAACTGAATATAAAATTGAGTTTAAAAAATCTTATTGTCTTTTCAGATATTTTATCTAAGTCATTTCTTAGCTAGAATTGTAGTGTCACAATTGTAATGAATTTTACTGTAAAGTGGTCAGTTCAGATTTGAAGGTCACTTTGGTAATTGGAGGTGAGAGTCTCTAAAGTGACGGCAATTGGAAAGCACAACATTTTACTTTCATGAGTGCAATGATTTAGTTCTTTGACCTCTAGTTGGTTAAGCATGATATATAGTAGAACATTTCATTTCTGATATATGCATGTGAAACCCTGACAAGAATTAAAGGCAAAGTGCAGATTTAAACTGCTGGCATGCTTCACTCTGCTTGAATAATTGCTAAAGTTGCTTGGAAATAATTTAGGAAGGAAAAAAAAAAGGGAAGAAGGAAAAGGGAAATGAAAGAAAAAACAGAACGAAAGAGGGTAAAGAAGGATAGGAAAGGAAACTGAAAGGAAGAGAAGGAAGAAAAAAGTCAA
>NW_007868247.1:0-596 GCF_000696425.1 Galeopterus variegatus
AAACTATCTGATTAATGCCTGTGCCCTTATCCTATTCCAAACTATTATTTCTTTCTAAGGTTTGAAGGTCAGGAGGAGAAAATCTGTGTGTGATAATGACATACTAAGATTACATGATGTTAGCATACCTGAGACTTTAGATTAACGACAAAATATGAATCCCAAAAAGGAAGAAACATGAAGAGGCTTTTGTAGTTTTATGAAATCAGTTTCTAAATAAGAATATTTTTAAAACAAAAAAAAATAGTAGATGAATATTTTATATAAAATACCATAGTTTACAGAGTCTCGTTTGATAATAAGATTTTACTAAAAGAACTTTTGTTACAATCTGAAATGCAAAATAATATTTGAGAACATCAAAACATAAGCCATATAATTAAACTGAATGAATGTTTATTAACACTTGAATGGTATAAAGTCAGCAGTATTTTAGGATGTCCTTTAAAAACGCAAACTGTATAAAGCAGCAAATTCCATTGGAAGGAAAATCAAATTCTCCCACTCTAATATAAATGAGCAGAGGATTTCTCTCAAAGCTTTTAATCCACTCTAGCATTCAATCTTCTTATAGAGAGAGCTGTTCTATTATTTAG
>NW_007868248.1:0-596 GCF_000696425.1 Galeopterus variegatus
TCCATGTGGAGTAGGGCACTGGAATGTCAGATTGGAACGAGAAGAAAGGGGCACAGCCAGTTCCAAGCATAAGAAAAAACTGATCTGTAGCCATGGCAAGCAATAGCCTGTGAGAACCAACTCTCAATCTGCCCAGTGACTGCTGACGTCAGTCAGCAACCATTGGTAAACCAGGGACCCCGCAGGAGCCCTCTTAGAACACTTGGAGGCTTGGGCTGTGTGCGCATGCGCACTTGTGTTTAGATGTGCCGCTTGGTTACCTTTCCGTACGGGAGGCTTTTGAGCGGTGATGTTATGGCACAGGGGTTCGCATCTCCAATATAGTACCGAGTAAAATTCGAGTATATCGGCCTCAGAAGTGGGTAGTAGCCGAGGGGCCAGGTGTGGGGAAGGGCCTCTGAAACTGCTCCGTGATGAAGCTTATTGACTTTTGAGGGCAGAGGAAAGAGTCACTCTCGGGCACCTCCACCAGGCTGCAGGATTTGAGCAGGGACGCGGTTTGTTTAAGAAAGAATCGGCTTTCAGCTGAGCTACGAGATAAGACTCGCACATCTGTCAAAGATCCATCCAGCAGATAAAAAGCGTGATGTGGAAAG
>NW_007868249.1:0-596 GCF_000696425.1 Galeopterus variegatus
TAATAGTGGTTTCCTTTAAAGAGCAGCTGGGTTAATGGCTGTGGCAAAGGCAAAATAAACTTTTAATTTCATAATGTTCTGTATTATCTCTGCTTCTCAACCATTTATTGTTTCTGTTTTTCAAAGGTAGAGGCTTTTTGTAAGGCTTTTTGCTTTGATTTCTCCTTTGTATGATATTATTAACAGTATTATTACCATTGCCTTATGTATTTATTTTTTGTTTAGAATTGTCTCATAGATCTTTGGTCATCTTTCAGTGTTTATATCAGAAACTGTATGATAATTCAATATTAGAAAATTTATTACTTTAATGATATTATTAATAGTTATATTACTAGTATTATATTAATAGTCCAATAAGTTTTTTTTTTTAAAGCAGCATATGTAAGAAAGCCTTCCATAACAGTTGGCATTTGTATTTTAAGTGTTAGAAAACTAGGGAAAGCAATTAAAAAATGGGCAAAAGAGCTAAGCAGGCATTTCTCTAAGGAAGATATACAAATGGCCAACAGTCATATGAAAAAATGCTCAACATCACTCAGCATCCGGGAAATGCAAATCAAAACCACACTGAGATACCATCTCACCCCAGTTAG
>NW_007868250.1:0-596 GCF_000696425.1 Galeopterus variegatus
TATTTTGGGTGGATAAATTCTTTGCACCCAGATAAATATGTGTGTGTGTGTGTGTGTGTGTATTTTTTTTTAAAGTGGTCTTTCCCTAAAGTAGCCCTCTATCGGTAGAGTATTCAGTGTTTGCAAAACTTTAGAGTTTAAGATGTCAGTCACTCTGCATCATAAAGTTCTTATGATTTGTTCAGCAAATAGCACTTTTTAATGAGCTCAGTTGCCTCAAAGATAAAATTACATTAAGGTATCCAAGATGATAAATTATGCGTCGTACAGCACTAATCATAATGGCTTAATTAGGTGTTAATGTGGATTTTACTTTCATTAGAATATTTAAGTGTTCAGTTAGCATTTTCCAACATGACAGTTCTGGTGAGGAGATATTCCCTTTCTACCGAGAACTTGGTGAGGGAGTGGGTGTCAGTGTAAATTAGACCCCAAAGAAAGAATTCCCATTTCTCACATCTACACTTTATGCCAAGCCATAGCAGGTGGTGAAGTCAGACAGGGCATGAATAACACACCCTCTATTTATGACCAATCCTATAATTGGAAGGAAGCAGCTGCCATCTGGCATAATTTTGAAGGGTGTTGAAAGGTCA
>NW_007868251.1:0-596 GCF_000696425.1 Galeopterus variegatus
AATGTAGGAAAGTTCCCTATTCTCCACCTCCTCTCCAGCATTTGTTTTTTCCTGTCTTCTTCTTTTTTTTTCCTTTTTGTCTTTTTTCGTGACCAGTAACGGGATCGCAACCCTAGGTGTCGCGCCCACACTGCGCTCAACCAGTGAGCGGACCGGTCTCTATATGGGATCCGAACCCTCGGCGGGAGCGCCACCGCACTCCCAAGCGCCGCACTCTACCGAGTGCGCCACCGGCCGGCCCTTCCTGTCTTCTTAATAACAGCAATTCTAACTGGAGTAAGAAGATATCTCCTTGTGGTTTCAATTTGAATTTCTATGATGAGTAGTAACGTCTAACATACTTTATGCACCCGTTTGTTGTTTGTATATCTTCTTTTGAGAAATGTCTGTTTAGGTCTTTTGTCCATTTTTTAGTTGGGTCCTTTTTTTCCCTGTTGAGTTGTTTGAGTTCCTTGTATATTCTGGATGTTAGCCTTTTGTCCAGTGTGTAGTTTGCATACAATTTCTCTCATTCTGTAAGTTGTCTCTTCACTTTGTTGATTGTGTCCTTTGCTGTGGAGAAGCTTTGTAGTCTGATGTAGGCCCGTTTGTCTATT
>NW_007868252.1:0-596 GCF_000696425.1 Galeopterus variegatus
TCCTCCATCCCTCTTCCCAGTCAGTCTCTCTTCCCCCAAACCACTCCTAGCCATAGGTTAGATTTGCCTATCCTAGGATTTTGTATAAATGAAATCATAAGGTAAACATAGAGTTTTTAATATTTATTCTTGATGTACTGTATCAGTAGTCTGTACCTTTTAATTATACATACATATATAATTTTAGAAATAAAGCTACTTGCACAAGCTAGTCTTTCAGTGCTCATATGCTTTCTTTTCTCTTGGGAAAGTATTGAGGAATAGAATTGCTGAGTGTAGGGAAAGTGAAGATAAATGGTCAAGGGCCCCTCAGATGTTCAGAATCTCGCCAAGCATTTGACATAAATATGAATGTGCGCCCTGGTGTTCCTTGTCTATTGTCTGATGTAGATGCACACGGGCACTTAGGTGTTCCTGGGTTGTCTGACTCACACCCAGGTGTCCTGGGTTATTGGACTTGAGTATAAAGGATAAATGGCTCTGATCCACAATGTCCCTTGCCCCTGGGATGCTCCAACGTGTGGGAGGGCATGAAGAGGCCATGCATTGCTAGTGACCACACCAATTGTATGGCTATGCCAATTGTATTGCTAGAG
>NW_007868253.1:0-596 GCF_000696425.1 Galeopterus variegatus
TTTCTCTTAAACTGTTAACTACAGTAGAGCCTCTTCCATTTAAATATCTCCTTTTCTCATGGGGCTGTGAGTTCCCCGAGAACCAGAACTGCTTTCTACCATCCTTCCAGGCTCAGGTCTAGCCCAGTGCCTGGAACAGTCAACAAAAAGTAATGGTAGAAGATTTCTGCTATGATTAATCCTCACTAAGATGGTTGAGTGGGCTGTTTTCCTTGCTTTGAATCTTGTGCATTATAGATATGAATAAAACAACATTCTCGTATGTGCACGCTTGGCCCACCTTTCCACAGGACACAGCCTTAGAGGTGACCGTGCAATTTGCTTCTGTTCTGAGTAGCATTTGAACCTGATGGCTTTGCAGGCTCCCAGGCTCCCAGCTGCATCAGGGAATCAGACAGAAGTCGTTTGAAGTTCAGGATTTGCTGCTTCAACTCAGCCAGCCACAGACTGCCTAAGCAAATAGCCTTTAAGTGTCATTCCTTTGACTGCACGCGTGACACTCACAAATATACCCACAGATAGGCCACAACCACCCGCTTCCACCTGTAAGTGAGTCCACCCTTCTGTACTGACTACCAGTCTGAAGTCACACCCAG
>NW_007868254.1:0-596 GCF_000696425.1 Galeopterus variegatus
TATAGCTGAAACTAGGTTTCATATTCTATGCACTTAGCTGAGACTGTGTTTTGCAGTAATTTCCTCTCATGCTCTGATGAAGTGATATTAATTTCTTTTGCATTACTACAAAGGAAAACACCTCCCAACTCTCTTTTAAAGATCGTTGATAGAGGATTACATTAGTTTTTGATAGAAGTGATTAGGCGGATATTATTTACTGAGTCCATTTGTTTTCATTTGAACATATGTGCATTATTTCAATGCAGTTCCAACTCCTTTGCTTCCTCCCCCATCGAGCTAAGGTTTTTTCATCTTTAACCCCAAATTCCTTGGACTTCTGAATTTACCTGGAGTGTTCTTTTGAAAATAGCCTATGACTTCTGGGACTTGATGTGGTCCTGATGTCAAGGCTAGAATTGTTTCTGGCATACATAAAAAATGGACTCAATCTTTGTTGAATGAAATAATGAATAATAAACAGAGAGGATTCCTTGCAATTAGAAGAGCCAATGGGCCTCTGTTATTTTTCCACATGACATGAATTGGAGGGGTGACATGTGATGAAGCAAAGGGGAGCTTCCCCAAAGGGGCGCCCCATCCCGTGTCTTTGCTCA
>NW_007868255.1:0-596 GCF_000696425.1 Galeopterus variegatus
GTGAAATGACTCTATGCTAGGATTGAGTCCCAGAGTCATGAGGACTAGACACTCAAAGGGATCAGTCCCAAGATTGCTTTGATCTGAAACAAGCCTGAACTTCTAGGGTGTGCTTTTGACTCAAAGCTGTGATTTTAAAATAATAATAATAAAAAAATAATAAAGTACAGCTCTTATGTGAACAGCTCTATTAGTTTTGACATATGTGTGTATGTACGTGACCAACACTCCGAACACTGCTCAGAGCCTCTCTCTCGCCCTTGGAGCATCACACTGCGTCATCCGTGTGGACTTTGTAGTGGCCCTGCTGGAAGTCCTGGTGAAGAGCCACTGGTGCACAAGATAAGGAGGAGATTATTTGGCATTAAAATGGTAATTACTATATTCTGCTTTTTGGTTTATTACGCACTTTCACGTGCATTATCTTAGCATATCCTTTCAGATGACGAAGGTGATAATAACACACCATCACCAACAACAATAACATTAAACAAGCACTAATATGTTTATTTTGTTTCAAGCACACATCTTATTGTATTTAATCCTTTCAACCTTTCATTTATTTTATAGATGAAGAAACTGAAGCAAAGAGAGGT
>NW_007868256.1:0-596 GCF_000696425.1 Galeopterus variegatus
TAAAAAGGTGAAAGTTCTTGGCTTGATAAGAATCACAAGCTGAGGTTGCTAAGATCTACGGTGAGAACGAATCTTCTATCCATGCAATTGTGAAGAAGGGAAAATACGTTTCTGCTAGTTTTGCTGCCACAGCTCAGCCTGCAGAAGTCACAGCCATGGTGCTTGCTAAGTGGTTAGTTAGTAAGATGGACAAGACGTTCAGTTTGTGGGTGGAAGACATGGACAGAAATGTGTTCAGATTGATGGCAACATGTTGCACCCCAAAATGTTGAGCCTGTACAAAGACTTCAGCAAGGGAGCCCTGAAACTGAAGTAATGCCCTCTTTCCCAGAGCAGGACCGATACCACTTAAGATAGCCCCATCCATTGTGTAAAAGTTAGGCAGGAAAGTGGAGATGGGATGGGAGGCGCTCCACTAACTGCAAAATTAGCTTATGTGCTGTTAGCGTGCTCGCACTGGCTACTAACTCCCAGCGTGGGGGGTCGGGGGGGTGGGGACAGAGTTGCTGCGCTTGCAGCTTTAAAAACCAAGAACAAAGGGCCGGCCCGGTGGCGCACTGGAGAGTGCGCCGCTTGGGAGCGCGGCGGCGCTCCCG
>NW_007868257.1:0-596 GCF_000696425.1 Galeopterus variegatus
AGAAGACATAACAATTATAAATATATATGCACTAGTGTCAGAGCATCCAATTTTTTTTTTTGACCTGCCGCACCATGCTCAGCCAGTGAGCGCACCGGCCATCCCTATATAGGATCCAAACCCGCGGCGGGAGAGCTGCTGCGCTCCCAGCGCCACACTCTCCTGAGTGCGCCACGGGGTCGGCCCGAATTTATAAAGAAAACACTATGAGATCTAAAGAAAGAGATAGACAGTAACACCATAATAGCGAGGGACCTGAACACCCCACTCTCATCATTGGACAGATCATGTAGGCAAAAAATCAATAGCAAAACACAAGATCTAAACAATACTTTAGACCAATTGGTTTTGGCAGATATCTACAGAATATTCCACCCAACAACCTCAGAATATTCATTCTTCTTATCAGCACATGGACCATTCTCCAGGATAGACAACACATTAGGTCACAAAGCAAGTTTTAACAAATTCAAAAAAATTGGAATTATTATTCCATATATTTTTTTCTGATCACAATGGAGTAATAGTAGAAATTGATAATAAATGAAACTGAAAACTGTCCAAATTCATGGAAATTAAACAACATTCTATTTAAT
>NW_007868259.1:0-596 GCF_000696425.1 Galeopterus variegatus
GTGCAAAAAAGACACAACAAATAATGTAAAAAGACAAGCCACAAAATGGGAGAAAATATTTGCAACATGTATAATTAGAATTGCATATACACACATATATAAGGAACTACAGTCATGTGCTACATAATAACATTTTGGTCAATGACTGCACATAGGACAGTGGTCAAGTAACAGGCTAAACCATCTAGGTTTGTCTAAGTACACTCTGATGTTTGCACAGTGTCGAAATTGCTCAATGATGGATTTCTCAGAATATATCCCCATTGTTAAGGGATGCATGACTGTACATATATAAAGTACTACAAATTAAGAAGAAAATAACAAATCACATGAATATGCAATTCACAAAGAGGAAACATCATTTATAAGTTAAACTTATGAAAAGTTGTCAGCATCATTAATCAGGTAAATATAGTAGTGGTTTTTAGAGAGCCTTTGGGGTTCTAGGTGGTGCTTTAGAGGTGGTAGGAGGAGCCAATCAGGCTTGTCATCCCTGTTTCAGCTAGTATAACTTTAGCTGCTTTATTTGCTCATGAATCAGCTAAGATTATGTTTGAATTTTTTTCATTAAAAGTTTGAGGGCCGGCCCGGTGGCG
>NW_007868260.1:0-596 GCF_000696425.1 Galeopterus variegatus
TTATCCTTCTCACAATAGAGAGAAAGGAGACCCTGGTGGATTTGAACAGGGAAGGTATATGATAAATGCAGTATTTCAAAATGCTTTTCTGACAACCATGTACCCACTTGTTCACTTGCACAAAAATATTTATTGATCATCATGTTTATGCCAGATACTAATGAAGGATAAAACTGCAAATAAGATGAGAGAGAAGACAATACCTCTCAATAACTACCCTAAATGTAAATAGATTAAACTCCCCACTCAAAAGTCACAGACTGATGGATTGGATCAATAAGCAAGACCCAGTTATATGCTGTCTTCAGGAGACTCAACTCACCAGTAAAAATGCACATAGACTAATAGTGAAGGGATGGAAAAAGATATACAATGTAAATGAAAACCAGAA
The DNA here is from genome assembly GCF_000696425.1 of Galeopterus variegatus. Lineage (NCBI taxonomy): Eukaryota > Metazoa > Chordata > Mammalia > Dermoptera > Cynocephalidae > Galeopterus > Galeopterus variegatus. Next base: position 392 of record NW_007868260.1, read on the forward strand.
ATGAGCAAGACTAGCTATTCTTATATCAGATTAAATAAACTTAAAACCCAAAACCATAAAAACAGAGAAAGAAGGCCACTATATAATAACAAAGGGATTCACTCAGTAAGAAGATATAACAATCATACCCAACACTGGAACACTAAGACATATAAAGAGAACATTATTAGACATAAAGAAAGAGATAGACCCCAATATGATAATA
>NW_007868261.1:0-596 GCF_000696425.1 Galeopterus variegatus
AAATGGGGTCTGTTGACTAAAATGTTATGTGGCACATGAGTGTACCTGAAAAATAAAAAACTGAGCTGAAGTGAGAAATTGACAAATCCACATTCATAGTTGCAGAATTCTTTTCTCTCAATAACTAATGAAATAACCAGATAAAATTATCAGGAAGAATGCAGATATAATTGACAAATTTTAACTTTATTATATTATGGATATATATATTTGATCTCTGTCTCTGCCTCCTAGCATACAACTCTTAAAATCCTTAGACTCTTCAAAGTGATGAGTGTCACTTTGCATGCTAATCAGTTGGCTGGTGGCTGGCTGTACCTGGGTAAATTCAGGATGGGAGCTGATTGTCAGAGGAGCCAACTTTGTAATTAGAGGGTTGGGACTTGCAGCCCACACCCCCAACTTTCAGGGAGGGGAGAGGATCTGAAGGTTAAGTTGATCAACAGTGGCCTATGCTGCAATCAATTATGCCTAATGAAACCTCCATAAAAACCCAAGAACACAGGGTTGAGGGAGCTTCAGGACAGTTGAACTAATCCGTGTGCCAGGAGGGTGGTGTACCTCATATCCAAGGGAATGGAACCTCCTGTGCCAGG
>NW_007868262.1:0-596 GCF_000696425.1 Galeopterus variegatus
CTCATTAATCTACTCCTGGGAGACTATGCTTATATGAGAGAATAAACTAGAGGACTTATCCAGAATCCTAACCCAACTCTGATGCCAGGTGATAGCGAGGAGACTTCTGGAGAGCACAGAAACATCTAATTGGAATTTTAGAGTTGTTTTTCTACCTATGTGGGATGTAATGAAAACCCCTTTCGTTGCCAACACTTTAAAAATTATAACTATGTTTATTTGTACAGTACTCACTTACAGAAGGAACTCTACACACATTCACTTGTTTAATCCTTACCACACCCTGTAAGTACGATTATTACACCTGCTTTTTAGATGGGGAAGCTACGGCACAGGATCTAAATTGCTTACCCAGCAACTCATAGCCGGGAAGCTACAGAGCCAGGATTTAAACCATGCTCTTAAACATTACTCTTTAGTGTCTTCTGAAAGCATCAGCAAAGTCTACATTCTTCACAGTATTTTTGTGAAAGTTGTTTCTATATGGACAATGAAAAAAGATGCTGAGTTCTGAATCTGGACAGTGAGGAGAAAAACAGATTAATATTAGGGGTGGTGCAGAGCAAGATGATAGGGCGACAACTAACATCGCGGTT
>NW_007868263.1:0-596 GCF_000696425.1 Galeopterus variegatus
GAAAAAATGCTCAGCATCACTCAGCATCAGGGAAATGCAAATCAAAACCACATTAAGATACCGTCTCACCCCAGTCAGACTGGCTATTGTCAAAAAGACAGAGAACAACAAATGCTGGCGAGGATGTGGAGAAAGAGGAACCTTCCTATACTGTTCGTGGGACTGTACATTGGTGCAGACATAATGGAAAATGGTATGGAGATACCTTGAACAACTTCAGATAGAAATGCCATATAATCCAGCAATTGCACTGCTGGGTATATACCCAAAGGAATGGAAAGCCTCATGTTGAAAAGATACCTGCACTCCCATGTTCATCGCAGCTCTATTTACAGTAGCCAAGATTTGCAACCAACTTAAATGTCTATCATAAGGCGACTGGATAAGGAAAGCATGGTGTATATACACAATGGAATATTATTCTGCCATAAGAAAAAATGAAATATTGCCATTTGCAGCAACATGGGTGAACTTTGAGAAAATCATATTAATTGAAATAAACCAGGCACAGAAAGAGAGATACCATATGTTTTCACTCATAAGTGGGAGCTAAAATAATAAGCATATAAATAAAAGAAAGAAAGAAAAATACAACA
>NW_007868264.1:0-596 GCF_000696425.1 Galeopterus variegatus
AAGAGGGCCATTAAGACCCACTGTGTCTTTGCCTCAAAGCCACTGCTCTCTCCCTGACCCCACTTCTTATGACTCTCATTAAACAGAAATGACATGCACAATTTGAAAACTACATTTTAACAATACAAATGTTATGACAGAGTTGACAAAAGTGGTAGAAGATCTGTATAAGACCTTTCTACTTGTAGCAGACTTGCCTAGGAAATGGCAAAACTAAATTGTGAAGCTGGCAAATGAACAGAACTCTGAGTGATTCCAGTGAAACAGACCCTCACTGGACTTAAATGAAGACTCTTTCCTAACCAATTAATAGTGGACTTGTTTTAACCAACTGTGTAGGGACCTAAAATTCATCCCGCCCTATTCAAGGTATAAACTTCAATCCTCAATTGGCAGTGAACTTCTCCTTCCTAGCACATAAAAAACATAAATTGTCCTTGGCAGAGAGCCATTTAGGGATGTTGCTAACCTGTGAGTTTTCTTATCTGGCAAATAAATAAATTCACTTGCATTTTTTTTCTTTCTTTCGGAAGCGGGCCACCAGGGATTGAACCCTGGACCTCGGTGTTGTCAGCACCTTGCTCTAACCAACTGAG
>NW_007868265.1:0-596 GCF_000696425.1 Galeopterus variegatus
TTGCCGGTCCCAGTCCAGTACGGGCGCGACACTGAGGGTTGCGATCCATTGCCGGACACGAGAAAAGACAAAAAAGGAAAAAAAAAAAAAAGAAGAAGACAGTCTGAGCAAAGCCCCAGAGGCATGAAAGGGCCTGGTGAGGTTCAGAAATGGCTATCAGTTATCACAGGGAGAATCCGGGTGGGGTGGGGGGATAGGGGGTGGACAGTCCCAGAACCTATGGTCCTGTGGTCCTGTGGTCCTGAGAGCAGCAGGTTGGAGCCCAGGGGTCTAAGGCACTGAATGCCACACCAGATACCTTGGATTTTATATATTTTTTAATTGTGGTAAGATATATATAACATGAAATTTACCATCTTGACCATCTTTAAGCGTACAGTTCTGTATTGTCAAGTGTATTCACACTGTTGTATAACCAATCTCCAGGACTCTCCATCTTGCAAAACTGAAAGTCTGTGCCCATTAAACAACTCCCCATTCCCTCCCATCCCCCCAACCCTGGTAACCATCATTCGACTTTTGCCTCTGTGACTTCGACTATTCTAAGTACCTCAAATTCTAGGTACCTTTAAGTGTATTGTTGCAGTATTTGTCTT
>NW_007868266.1:0-596 GCF_000696425.1 Galeopterus variegatus
AAAATAACTACCACTGCCATAAAAACTCAAGAAAAATCAAAACACACTAGTAAAATAAAATGCCAACAATGAAGTGAAAAAAAAATGTTTATCTACAACCCAACAAATACAGAAAACAAACAGTAAATCAGAAAGAAAGGAACAAAAGACACTTAACACATCCAAACAAAAATCTATAAAATGATGGGAGTAAATCAACACTTTTCAATAAAAACTCTTAATCTAAAAGGATTAAATTCCCCAATCAAAAGACACAGACTGGCTGACCGGATTAAAAAGGAGGACCGAACTACATGCTGCCTTCAAGAAACACACCTCACCTATAAAGACTCACATAGACTAAGAGTCAAAGGATGGAAAAAGATTTACAATGCAAACAGAAATGAAAAATGAGCTGGAGTAGTTATTCTTATATCTGATAAAATAGACTTTAAACTACAAACCATAAAAAGAGATAATGAGGGTCACTACATAATGATAAAAGGATTCATCTATCAAGAAGACATAACAATCATAAATATATACGCACCCAATATTGGAGCAGCCAGATTTATAAAGCAAACTCTATTAGGCCTAAAGAAGGAAATAGACACTAA
>NW_007868267.1:0-596 GCF_000696425.1 Galeopterus variegatus
CCTCCTGTAGTTCTATATTCTTGACCATTCTCCACTGCGTGGTCCTGCACTGATTTGGGGGGTCAATGCTAAGCCCCAGTGTTCTCCTGGTGGGCCCATCTCCCACACTGCCTGTGCTCCAAAAACTTCCCATGGGGCAGGCCATGTGCCGGTCCTTTGTGATGACTCTCCAGCCTCTGAGTGGCTCCTTTTTTTTAATTGTTGTGGCTTCTTGCTCCTATGTGAGTCCATGGGAACCCTATTAATGGTCTTGCTGTTCTGGGGGCCACCAAGGCCTTCTTCTCCCTTGCTGCCTCCAAGCAACTTCATACAAAGGGCAAAGCTGTGACTTTTGCCAGCTCCTGCTCCATGTGTTCACCAGCTTCAGCCTTGAAGTGGCCAGGGTGCGAAATGGTCAGAGCAGTTCTTTCTTTCTCTCATTATGGCTTCTCCTGCCTTCATGCACTCCATAGGTCTCTCCTCCTCTTCCCCTGAGATCTATTGGCCCCAGCTTGGCTGTCATTGGTTTTTAATAGTTGTAAATTGGTTAATTTGAGGGAGAGAGTGATGCTGGTGATCATCTGTTCCACCAACTTGACTGGAAGCCTGTCACCATA
>NW_007868268.1:0-596 GCF_000696425.1 Galeopterus variegatus
CACTTGGAAAGGTTTGAAAACATACTCCTTCCCCCAGAGTCTAATTTAATTGATTTGGTATAGAGGCAGAGATTTAATATTTTTTAGAGCTCCCCAGGTTATTGTAATGTGTAACCTAGGGTGAGAAGCACTGAGACATATGAAGTTCCTGGCTCAGAGCCTGGCGTTTTCTGAGGAATACTGACCTCTTCCTTTTCCTGTGTGCAAGGCTCTGCTGGGCACTGGGGATATAAAAGTCAGACATACCCCTGTCCTCAAGATGCTCCTAGACTCATGGGGGAAGATAGACAAGGAAAGTAATCATTACAATGTGACAGGTGTTGTGGCTTCAATTATCATCCCTCTGCACAAGATACCCAAACATGTACTTTGGTCCTTTGCTTTCTCTGGAGCTACCAACCTTTCTATATAACTTCCCATTTAACATCTCTACTGTGATATCCCACAGGCTCATCAAATGTGTTTTAAAACAGAACTCATTGGGCCGGCCCGGTGGCGCACTGCTACAGTGCACCGCTTGGGAGCACGGAGGCGCTCCCGCCGAGGGATTGGATCCCACATACAGACCGGTTCCCGCTCACTGGCTGAGCGAGGTG
>NW_007868269.1:0-596 GCF_000696425.1 Galeopterus variegatus
TCTAACATGTCTTTTTTTAGAAGGTGAAAGAAACTTTTTGAAATCTTTCAGGGCCCTCTGGAGAATCACAAAGTGAGTTTGAGATGAAAATTTCATTTAGGATTTGGTTTTGGGAAGGCAAAAGTTGTCAAAATATCCAAAGGTTTAAACACTCGTTTAAATAGGATCATAGGTCACTGTGAAAAAATACTTAGTTATCTACTTAACTGAGTAACAATATAGATTTTAAAGGTAACTACAAAAGGTAACATGATTGAATTTTTAAAAAACCCAAAAGCTTAGCTCTTTTAACAGTGAGAAAACTCTCTTCTCTTAAATAATTCAGTACATGATAAAAACAACACAGGGAATTATTCCGATAAGACACAGAATCTGTTTTCTTTTCTTTTTTTTTTTCTTTTTGTCTTTTTTTTTTTACTGACTGGTAATGGGATCACAACCCTCGGTGTCGCGCCCGTACCAGGGACGGCAACAGGATTGCAACCCTCGGTGTTGCACCCACACTGTGCTCAGCCAGTAAGCGGGAACCGGTCTCCACATAGGATCCGAACCCTCGGCGGCAGTGCCGCCGCACTCCCAAGTGGCACACTCTCCAG
>NW_007868270.1:0-596 GCF_000696425.1 Galeopterus variegatus
AAGTCAGGTAGTGTTATGCCTCCAGCTTTATTTTTTTTTGCTCAGCATTTCTTTGGCTATGTGTGGTCTTTTGTTATTTCATATAAGTGTCTGGATAGTTCTTTCCATTTCTGAGAAAAATGTCATTGGAATTTTGATGGGGATTGCATTGAATTTATATATCACTTTGGGTAGTATGGACATTTTCACAATGTTGATTCTTCCAATCTGAGAGCATGGGATATCTTTCCATCTTGTTGTATCCTCCCTAATTTCTCTCAGCAGTGGTTTATAGTTCTCATTATAGAGATTTTTCACATCCTTGGTTACCTCAATTCCTAAGTATTTTATTTTTTTGGTGGCTATTGTAAATGGGCAGGCTTTCTTGATTTCTCTTTCTTCATGTTCACTATTGGAGAATAGAAATGCCACTGATTTTTGGGTGTTGATTTTGTATCCTGCTACTTTGCTGGAATCATTTGTCAACTACAAGAATTTTTTTGTAGAGGCTTTAGGCTGTTTGATATATCAGATCACATCATCTGCAAACAGGGAAGGTTTGACTTCATCTCTTCCAATCTGGATGCCCTTTATTTCCTTCTCTTCTCTGATTGCTC
>NW_007868271.1:0-596 GCF_000696425.1 Galeopterus variegatus
GGGTAATGTTTAAAAGAGTCTTAAAGAAATAACCAGCCGATATCTACCAGGTGTAGGATATGGGAAATAGCACCCCAAGAATTGCATATAGCTTATATAAAAACATAAAGCATGTGTTTGGGAAAGAGTAAAAGTTTCAGTATAGCTAAGTTTTATCATATGAGTGTTTCTTGGAAGAGTATAAGCACCCCTTGCAGGATCCTTTGTGTCCATATCATGGGAGATGGGTGAGATCATTTCCTCTGTCCCTTGTCTCACACACCTCTAATTTCATTCCTCAAAGTTGTTCCAAGGGGACTGTGATCAGGTTGAGAGCCGGATGGTTGCACGTGAGAATTTCCTGAGGTCAGAAGACAAGGATTCCTTAGACAGTCTGGAGGCCTTGATGAAGAAACGTGATGATTTGGACAAAGCTATTTCTGCCCTGGTAATAACAAATATAAGAGTTCTGAAAACAACTACTAGTAATAATAACAAAAGTCTCACACATTTGTCTGGTTTTATGATTTCCAAGTATTTTGATTTGCATTTACTTCTTACAGAAAATTCTAAGGCAGGCAGGGCAGCTTGACACTTGACTGACATTATCTTACCCA
>NW_007868272.1:0-596 GCF_000696425.1 Galeopterus variegatus
GATTCAAGCTTGTCACATTTTCTGGACACAGAGTTCCAGGCATGTTTTATTCATTAGCTGTTCTCATCGTTAAGTCAAACACCTGCAACCCATTTCAGGGTTGGGAGACATCTATGAAGTTTCAACCTACCATGCATAGGTTTTTGTATTTCTACTTGGGCCACGAATCTCAGAAGTGGCATGGTTCACTATAGCTACTTGGGAGCTCATCTAAATACCAGGTACTGAGTACTAAGTCTCACAAAGGTGTCCTTGCTGATGGCATTTGAGGGCAAAATTGAAACTATCATAGGAACAATCTTTTCTTAACTCTTCACATTGTATGACTTACGCTCTAAACCATTTTCTCAAAGTGCTTGAAGAAGATGGCAGAGAAACAAAGGCAAGTACTGTTGAGTTGGGGGTCGCTGGCTGATTACTGTTCTGATGTCTGACACTAAGGATTAGTGAGCAAAACACTGGGACTCACAAAATGAAAGCATAAAGCCTGATTTTGTCATTGACTTCTAGGTGTCACTTCCCTGCCGTGGTGTATCAACTATTGAAGGAGGATAATCGTAAACTGATCAACCATTTTCCAAAAGACAAACAAAAAA
>NW_007868273.1:0-596 GCF_000696425.1 Galeopterus variegatus
GAAGATCTGGAGACCTGGCCTTCCTTGAATTGGTCAACCTCTTACAATCAAGAAAATAGCCAAAAAGGGAGACTGAGAAGCTGACTATGCCCTGGTTCTGTTTACAACATTGACAAAGACAAACACAAACTTGGACACTTAAAAAGAACTTTGTATTTTTATTCAAGAAGTTGACAGCATGATAAATATTGTCTGTGTATGAAATATCAAAATCGTTCCCTTGTCAAAAAATGAAAAATAATTTTTTTATCTTTAGAGTGCAGTCTCCTTACCTTGCTTGCTGACTCATTTTTAACTTGAATTGCTCAATGTCATCTGAAAGGATGCAGGTTTATGGTCTCTCCTGATGTGGCAGGGAACTCCTGAAGTCACAGGGGCTGGGGTGGTCTCGGGATGCGGGTTCCTCCATGCTGCCCAGCTCAGATCCCTGCAATATTGACGTCCCTGTGGCCACCAGAGCAAGATTTGCCCCCTGTGAAGTCTCCCTGCCTGGGCTTTGGCTGAGATATATTGGTTGGCAAGATCCTGAAATTTAACACATTCCAGAAACATCTGCAAAAATATCTTGTCATTTGACTCAGCACTCAAAACCGTAG
>NW_007868274.1:0-596 GCF_000696425.1 Galeopterus variegatus
TAAACTGGTCTGGCCCCGGGGACTTTTGTGGGGAAGCGTGTGTTTTATCAGGAGCAGCCTTGGGAACTGGTGTCTGGTTCAGGCTGGTGTACTTTGAGGCCTTGAGTGGGAGGCAAAGGGGCTTAAAGAAAACCGGTTTTGCTTCAGCCACTTTGAGAAAGTTATTTGCCTTCTCTGAGTTTAGGTTTCTCCATCTGTAAGATGAGGGGTGATAGACCAGATGAACCCTAAGATTGCTTCTAGCTTGGCCATTTTTCAGGCAGGTTGCCCATGCCTAACAGCTAGCCTGAGGCAAGGTTAAATGCAAAATTCAGAGTGATCCTGCACAAACAGAAATCTGATCATGACATTTACCTGTTTAAATGTTTAGTGGCTTCCTGCTGGTCTAAGAACACTGTCCAAAGTCCCCATGAGTGCGCCCCCAGAGACTTGCTCTAGCTCCTGCCCACTCCAGCTTCCCATCCCCACCTCCTTTCATCCGACACTACGATTTCTCCAACCACAGTCTCTCTAATCTCAGGGGTTTGTACGTGTTCCCCCTGCCCAGAACCTTCTCCACACTCCTTCCAGCTACCTTTTCCTGGCTCTTACTCCTC
>NW_007868275.1:0-596 GCF_000696425.1 Galeopterus variegatus
CATAGAGGTTAAAGATAGAATTACAAACTGAGTAAGAATTTAGGATTATAAGAATTCCTAATATCAGGCTAGGCTAGCTATTCAGATCCTAGCACACACTCATGTCTATTAGCCATTCGTAGTGTCTTTTCTTATTTATTCTTGTGTAATTTTTAAAATGTCATTTCAATTGACAAATCATAATTGTATTAAATTTATGGAGTACAATGTGATGTTTTGATATATTAATATAATATGGAATAATTAAATCAAGCTAATTAGCATATCTGTTACCACACTTGTCATTTTTTTGTGGTGATATATTTGAAATATTGTCTTAGTTATTTTGAAATATACATCACTGTTGACTATACTCATCCTGCCATGCAATAGACCTAAAAACTTAATCCTTCTGTCTAGCTGAAAATTTTGTTTGCTTTTACTAGCAAATCCACATTCACTTTCTCCTATACCCTTCAACACACCCCCCACCAAGCCTCTGGTAATCAACATACTTCTCTCTATGTCTATGAATTCAGCATTTGTTAAATTCCACATATAAGTGAGATCATGCAGGATTTGTCTTTCTGTGCCTGGCTTATCTCACTTAACTTAAT
>NW_007868276.1:0-596 GCF_000696425.1 Galeopterus variegatus
AACAGGAAGACCAACAAACTATTTAAAATATACACAAATTAATCACTAAGCATTATTAGAGAATATAGACATTTTATTTCATTTTATATTTGAGTGTTTGAAAGATTTTTTAAATTCTACATTTATTTATCAAGCACCACTATTATCTGCCAGGAACTGTTGTAACACTTGCAATATATCAGTGAAAAAAAGCTAACAGATATGTCTACTGTTTTGAGAGCTTAATATCAAATTTTTACAAATTCCCTACACTTGTGTAACAGATTCTGTAACTGCTTCCTATAATTTAAAGAACATCTTAGAAATTTATTGTTCATGTGGCTCTTATAAGACTTTGTTTTCAAAGGCTTCTGGATTTTGAAAAGACCATAATGCCATTACTAAATCAATTTTGCTTTGTAATTGCAAATCTATATATTTCCTTTGGACAGTTTCTAATTTAACAAAGCACTTTCACTTTATCACATTATTTTTGTAATTAACTTTTATTGAGTTCAGTTTCATCATGTTACTCGAGTTTGTTTAATAAAAATATTTGTTTAATTAATTAAAACAAATTAGAGATAGGCAATTAAAATGTTCATTTTATTCTACCA
>NW_007868277.1:0-596 GCF_000696425.1 Galeopterus variegatus
ACTGAGGGTTGCGGTCTGTTGCCGGACACGAAAAAAGACAAAAAGGAAAAAAAAAAAAATCATTCTAAATTCAGAAATTTTAATTTAGAATGAAATATAAATGTGAGAATATATATATATATGTATGTATGTATTATATGGGAGTTTGTACCCTTTGACCTATACCTCCCCATTTCAAAGGGTACCAACTTGAGATTATGAAGAACAGATGTCTAGATATAATGTGCAGCATAAGGGCTATATTTAATATTATATTTGATACTAAGAACTAGATAAGAAAGTAGATTTTAGGAGCATTTATCACCAAAAATAAAAATAAAAAAACCAAGAAAAGGTAACTATGTGAGTTTATGTATATGTTGATTTGCTTGACTGTGGTAATCATTTAACTGTGTATATCAAAACATAGTGTTGTACATCTAAAATATAAAATAATAAGTAAATATTATATGGAAAAAATAAAAATAATTGGAATATGTATTATCTGTATAATAATGTAAATTAAAAAAAACAGAAAGAAACCTCACATCCTGTTAAACTGTTAACTTTATCTCGATAGTGGAGCAATGATGCTATCTTTCTACTTTTATTTAGTC
>NW_007868278.1:0-596 GCF_000696425.1 Galeopterus variegatus
TGTTGGCGCCAGCGGGCTTGTTTACTGTGGAGAAGAACCAGGAAGGGCGCCATATTGCCAGAGTGTGTCCCTGTTCAGGCGCCCATGGGGTCCCTACAAATACTCTACAATTTAAGATAAAGATCATTTAATTGGATTTAAAAAACAAACTCTATTCTATTAACAACAATGTACTTTAAACATAAGGGCAAAAAAGAGAAAGTAAAAAGATAAAGATATTTTATGCGAACAGTAACCAAATAAAACTGGTATAGACACATTACTATAAAAGTGGGCTTTAAAGTAACACAAATTATTAGATATAAAGAGGACCAAGTGATAATAATAAGTTTAAGGCATGACCAAGTGATAATAATAAAAGGTCAATATCCAAGGAAAAATAACAATGAAATGTAAGTGCACCTAATGATATAACTTCAAAATAATAACATGGGAAGTAGATAATCCACAATCATATTTGGAGATTTTAAACACACCTCTCTACATAAACGAGAGAACAAGCAGACAAAAATTACAAGAGATATGGAAGATTTGAACAACATAATTAACAAACTCAAATGTCTATACACACACACACACACACACACACACACACA
>NW_007868279.1:0-596 GCF_000696425.1 Galeopterus variegatus
GAGCAGAACTTGAAAAATATTTCAATCATAGAATCATGAAACAGAAGAGAGTCTTAAAAACGATTTAATTTAACCCTTTTACCCCTACCCCAAACCAATGGAAGAGCCTCTTCCAAAGCTCACCTGGCTTCAACTCGCCTTATGGGTCCAACCATAAGGAAGCTCTCCATCTTGCAAAACAGATCACCCCATTTGCAGGGCAGCTTTAGCTCCTAGGAAGAACTTGCTAATGGCCCCTTGGTTTTGTAACCTTGGAAAGTTGTCGAATGTCTCTAAAAAGTTATTCAGTATCTCTAAACCTCTCGTGTTTCATCCATAAAATGGGAATAGTATTACCTGCCTTGTAGGATCTTTATGAAGACAACTCTTTTAACAAATGATAGCCAACATGTATTGAGTGTTCTTCGTACTAAGGTATACGATTACATTTAATACTATAATTTTCCTATGAAGTTGTACTATGATAATGCATACAAAGGCACCTAAAATAATTGGAGTATCCAATATATGTTAGCTCTTTCTATTTCACAATTATCTGGCTCGCTCTCTATTTGTCTTCTGGAGTCACATAGAACAAGCCTACTTTATCCTAATAA
>NW_007868280.1:0-596 GCF_000696425.1 Galeopterus variegatus
TCTTTATTTCACCCCTGTGGAATTTCAGTGCTTTCATCAACATTTTAATAGATTCTCTAGCAGCATTAATTTTCAGGGTTGCTTCGGGCCTGGAGGATTCTGCTTCTACTGCCTTAGTGGATTGTAGCAATTAGCTTGCTAGTTAGCATTTGTGAAACTTGATCTCTGTGGCTTTGATCCTGGTATGGAATTTATCACTCATCCAAGAGTTTAAATGTGTAGAAGACTTCATGGAACTTTCAGAAACATGGCAGTATTAATATTGTAGCAACGCGAACTTAATCTTAGATACTTCCATTCACAGTAGCTCCTCTCAACCTCTTCAACTCATTGCCTAGATTCCCACTATTTTGTCTCCTCCTTATTTTCTGTCATTCCCCTGCCCCAAATTCATGCCCATGTCTGCAACGTCTCCTGAAAATTTATGTCCTCAAAGTCTTACTTTTCTTCCAAGTAGCTAATCAAAGTGTTTTACTAAACACACTTCTCTTTCTAAAACAGTCTGGTGCAAGCTACTCAAATGATAACATTTTTACTCCACTACAATTGGTTTGAAAGCTGCAGTGAACAGCCTGAGCTGCTTCCTTCAAAGTACA
>NW_007868281.1:0-596 GCF_000696425.1 Galeopterus variegatus
CTGCTCTGCGGGCCTCAGAGGGGTGGGGTCAGGGCCTTCCCAGGGATGGCATGCCAGGCTCTTCTCCAGGTGTTATTTTTGGTGTGGGGAGATCAGTCCACTCTCTGGGACTGAGTCGGACTCAGAGGGTCCCTTTGCTGACTCTGCTATAGTTCTCCAAGTGGGTGGACCAATACCCAGGGGGCTGTGAGCAGTCTGGCTTGTTGAGGGGGTGAGGAAAGGGGTGGGCACAGAAAGTCTCAGGCCCTGACTCCTGTCCAGGTCACCCATGGGCTCCTCCAGCTCAGAATCTGAAGATTTTAAGGAGCCAAGGAGAAGCACACAGTTACCCTCTGCAACGTCACCCCAGAAAGTATCTTTGCAGCCCTACTATTTAGAAGAGATTGGAGGAAAGTCAGCGGGTTTAGCAAATGCCGTGCTGGTAATACATTCTGCATCACAACGACCCAGATCCCACTATCGATTTTCTTTTATTGTGTTCCTTCATATTCGAAGCCGCCATGCATTTTAAAGTAATTATTGAATGGCATCCTCGATAGAGCTTAACACAAATATCATTCTAAACGGGAGTGATTGATTTTCAATACTTTCAAGTG
>NW_007868282.1:0-596 GCF_000696425.1 Galeopterus variegatus
ATACCACATTTTCCATGTCAATTCATCTGATGATGGACATTTGGGCTGGCGAATTTATTAACCAAGCACTTATTGCTTATCTATCATGATGAAGCACCATATTAGATGTTTAAGGGACAGGAGTGAACAACTCAGAAATGACCCCTGCCTATCAGAGGACAAAGATATTTAAATAAATATTTACAGAAAGTGTGATTAATGTTGTTATACAGGAGGTGTAGGTGCTGTGACAAGGCATGGGGGACAATTTTGTTCAAATGTATCAGGGACTATCTCTGGGAAGAAATGATTCTAAGCTGAGCCTTAAAGGGTACGTGGCAGCTGGCCAGATAAAGATGCCACAGAGACAGAGGAAATTTCAGCCAAAAGAAATAGTAATTCCCAAAGAAAACAAAAAGAAAATGGCAAATATATGATGCTTTAATCTCATTAGAAATAAACAGTTAATTAAAAGGAAGTTTCATAGTCGCCTATCAAATTGGCAAAGATTAGTTATTTTTTTTAGGAGTGGCATTCTCTTAGACTACGTAGGATGTATAAAACTTGCACAACTTTCTGGTAGGCAGTGTAGAAATATATCAAGAACCTTAAAAAAA
>NW_007868283.1:0-596 GCF_000696425.1 Galeopterus variegatus
ATCTCAATATAATAAAGACCATATATGAAAAACCCACAGAAACATCATAATCAATAGTGAATTCAAAAAGTCTCTCCCTTAAGAAAAAAGACAGGACACCTGCTTTCACCACTTCCACTCAATACTATATTTAAAAATCCTAGCCAGAGCAATTGGGGAAAGGAAAATGCATCCAAATTTGAAACGATGAAATAAAGTTATTCCTTTTCACAGATGAAATCAACTTATAAGTAGAAATTCATAAAGACTGCACACACAAAAACAAAACAAACACCCCCAAATAATTGGAACTAACAATAAAATAAGCAAAGTTTCAGGATAGCAAATCAATTTGCTAAAATTAGTTGCATTTATAAGCACTAATATGAATGATGTAAAAAGAAAATTAAGAAAATACCACAAATAAAAACATTGAAATGCATAAAATACTTGGGAATTAACTGAGAAGACAAAACACTTGTACACTGAGAACTACAAAATGTTACTGAAAGAAATTTAGGAAGATACAAATAAATAAAAAGGCATTGAAAGGGAACTTAGCCAGAAAATCAACCACCTTTGGGGTAACTGAGACCAAGCAGAACATTTGGGTCAGC
>NW_007868284.1:0-596 GCF_000696425.1 Galeopterus variegatus
GCCTGCTTCTAAAACTAGAATGCAGTGCTGTAGGCCACCCTCTTCTGATAGCCATTTGATGGTGTTCTCCTAACGATAACAGTTTCTGCAAAGACTCCTTGATTTACATTCCTTCCTAGAAGAAAAACCAATGTGTAAACACTATCACTGTGCTCTTACAAAGCCAGTTATTTACTTTCTTTCTCAATTATTGTCAATTTATTCTACCAAGCATCTTGTGCCCAGGAGGTTTGCTGTCTGTTTGAGGAGATAACACACACACACATGAAGGCATCTGGGGAGGGCATGGAAGGCAGCAGGAGTCAGATAGAGGGTCATTCGTGTGAACTGAACTAACCAGTGACTGGTTCATGAGGGGATGACATGGGATTTGGAGCATGAAAGACCGATGAATGTGGCCAAGGAGGGCATTGCCATTAGAGGAAATTTACATGTACAGATGCAGAGAAGGAAGTATTTGGGGCATGTAAGGAGACAAGGAAGAGAAGGAAGAGAATGACTCCCCTGGAGCCCTGAGTTTTGCTTTGATGGAGAACCAGATACTCTGTCTGGAGACCCCACCCAAGGATATCCATGGCTCACAGGGAACTTTCCTT
>NW_007868285.1:0-596 GCF_000696425.1 Galeopterus variegatus
CAGGTCTGTGGTGTCCCTGGGTTTATGATTGCACTAGATAGCAGAACCCTTCTCAGGGCTGAAGTTCTGTTCACACTTTCTGCCTCTAAAAGCTGCAAAGGCCAGTGCCTGGTGCACAGCTCATCTTCAGGACATGTATGCTGGATGAGCTGTCCACACGCAATACAAGGAGAGACCGAGGCAGACGCAGTTCCTGTTCTTAGGTCAGTGGCTTGTAACCAGACCCTCAACGAATAGCAAGCGAGTGCCATCTGCCAGGCCCTGGCAAAGGCTCCAGGGGGCCAGCAACAGCCAAGACATCCAGCTGGCCCCAAAGAGAAAACACCCCACAGTTATGCTCTTCCTCCGGATATCTCCATTTAAAGCTCTGCTCACATGTCGCCTCATCAGAAGGGCCTTCCCGGACCACGCTGTCTAACACGGTAACGCCTCCAACCCTCTGTCCCGATGTATTATCTCATTTCTCACCACCTGACATGTCACACATTTTATTATTATTATTTTCGTTGTCTGTCTTCCACCACTGGAGGGTCAACTCTATAGGGGCAGGGACTGTTTTGTTTGCTCCAGATGCACAGTGTCTGCAACAGTACCTG
>NW_007868286.1:0-596 GCF_000696425.1 Galeopterus variegatus
GGAGGAGCCTGTAACCAGGACAACCAGAGTGACACTCTGGGCGTGGTCTCAGCTGGACCTCTCTACTCCTCCTGAACTCACCCCTCTCCTTGCTCCTGTGGCTGTGATAATATAAAACTCCACCCCTCAGCTTTATTTCCCATGTCTCTCCTGACATGTTGCTACATTGTCCATGATTTTCTGTATTGTCTTATGTAACACTTGTCAGTTCTAAAATGAAATAAATATTTATTTGTGTTTACAAAAATATTAATCAAACAACTATGACATATTCATTATGTATCATAAGACTTTTTTCCTATTTTGAGCCAATAGATTTTCCTTCTGGTCAATACTACCCATCATCTCAGAAGAGGAGATGACCCAGTCAGCTGAGGCAGAGAGGGACGGGTTTCAAAGAGGCTTGTCCTTCAAAACGGCCATGGAAAAACATAAGGATAATAAGGACAAACGTTCATACCAAGCTTACTGTGCGTCAGACATGTTTTCAGTACTTTACAAATATTAACTCACTTAATCCTCATAACAAATCAAGGCAGAATGTGTTATTGCTTTCTGGTATTGCAGAAGAGCGAATTAAGGAATAGAAAAAACAG
>NW_007868287.1:0-596 GCF_000696425.1 Galeopterus variegatus
GCACATTCTAAGGATATTGATAGAAATTTGAAACATAGATAAATAAATACAACTATTTTTATGCCTCCCCTGAGCAACACTGATATATTGATAAGACCTTTCTAAGTTTCCTAATCTAATACTTGCTAAGATTGAGATAAATTTTCTTCTATGCTTTCTTATAAATAATTATGCATAAATAGAATTACTGTTAAGAAATGACAAAATATATTAAACTATTTGATCTACCATGAATTTCACTCTTATGTGATACTGATGTTATGTGATGTGATGCTATGAGAAATTAAAGTGAAAAAATCAATTATAGAAATAACTCTAAATATGTATTTGGATTATCTACTTTTGTTTTCTCATCCAAACCTTTCACATTATTTTAATAATCTAAATTAGAGAAATATATTCTATGAAATTAATTTTGTTCGTAGTTTTGCCAATAGCTATTTTATTGAGAACAAATTTCTTGATGAGGACTGAATTGTACTCATCTAGACATTGAGGTATGACCTAAGTGACTTTATAGAATGCAGACAGAAATTACAAGTGTATTGTAATGTCTACCTTCACCATCAAACAAATTAACTGAATGGATTATCTAA
>NW_007868288.1:0-596 GCF_000696425.1 Galeopterus variegatus
ATTTAGTTATGGAGGCTTGGAAGTTCAAGGCTAAGGGGTACACATTCTTCCTGTTGGGGACTCTCTGAAGAGTCCTGTGGCAATGCGGGGTATCATATAACAAGAGGGCAGAGTTCATGTTAATATGCTCACTCGCTCTCCTTATAAAGCCATCAGTGATAGCTTTTTTTTAAACACTCTTGTGATGGACCCCTGGCCCATTATCCCATTAACCCACTGACCTATGAATAGGTTAATTCATTCATAAGTACAGAGCCCTCACAACCCAGTTACTTCTCAAAGGCCCCACGTCTCAACACTGCTACATTGGAGATCAAGGCCTTCACATGAGGTTTAGAGGGGCAATACATTCAGCCCATAGCAACCACTAAGGATATAAACATCTAATAAGAATGTTTGTATATGTGTGAGAGAGAGAGAGTGTGTGTGCTCATTTCCTTAATACACATATAAACTTATATTGTGAGTCACAACACACGTAACAGTTTTATCATAATACCAGAACAGTTATGCATATTAGAATGTTTGTTAAGTTTCTACTCTTTAGTTGAAAATGAGATGTCAATTGCAGTGGATACAGGTGCAAATAATGCGTA
>NW_007868289.1:0-596 GCF_000696425.1 Galeopterus variegatus
GACACAAATAGTCTTTCCTGGTAGAAAAGCTTTGGCCAAAATTTCAAAGATATTTCTCCCGAGCCGGCCCGGTGGCACACTGCTACAGTGCGCCGCTTGGGAGTGTGGCGGTGCTCCTGCCGAGGGTTCAGATCCCACATACAGACCGGTTCCCGCTCACTGGTTGAGCGAGGTGCGGGTGCAGCACCGAGGGTTGCAATCCCGTTGCCGGTCCCGGTCCGGTACGGGCGTGACAGTGAGGGTTGCGATCCATTGCCGGACACGAAAAAAGGAAAAAAAAAAAAAAAAAGATATTTCTCCCAACTTGAGATTGGGGAAGTAGTATTTACCATGCACCTATGATGTGCCCAGCCTTGTGATAGCTTCTTTACAAACTCATGTAATCTTTAGAGCATCTTTCAAGGTTGGCATTATCAGATCTTAAGAAAGAAAAAAAAAAGGTAGTGAAACTGAGGCCCAGAAGGATTTGATAACTTGTTCAAGACCATTTATTTCTCAAGCGAGAGTACTCATGTTTAACCTTGTATGTCAGGTTGCAAAACTTGTGTTCCACCTCTGTTATTTCTACTGTTCTATACCAAACCCCTATTAAAATA
>NW_007868290.1:0-596 GCF_000696425.1 Galeopterus variegatus
TTTTTTTTCCAATTTCTGAATATTTATAGTCTCAGAGTGCAAGGTAATTGTACCATGAAGCTAAGCAAAGCACAAACACTGTGAGCTACAATATATGGATTTCAGGATAACATACTTGTGAAGTGTATGTTCAATATGTCATAAAGCTCTCTTTGTGTCACACCATACTTTAAAGAGATTACAGGTGACAATGACATGCTATCTACATAATTAGAGCATATGTTTTTTCTCTGATAATTTAGAAAATTTAAATGGTTTTCCATTTCATCTGCATATGTGGATATTGTCTTAGTGGAAAACTAATTGGATAGTTAAATTAATTAAAGTAAAGCATTTGCTATTGTGGTATATCTGTTCTTTGACTGAGTGATAGTTAATGAACTATGTGGTTCACTAAGTGAATTCAAAATATAAAAATGGATTATGCAAATTAAAATAACTAATAGCTAACTGTAATTAAATAATTTACTTATCTTTTACCACAAATCAATTATTATGGTAAAGATTATATTTACTTAATTTCTAATAATTACTGCCAAATATTTTTGAACAACCACAGGTTGAGTCCAGTAAACCATACAAAAGCATGGAATTAT
>NW_007868291.1:0-596 GCF_000696425.1 Galeopterus variegatus
ATTTATTTATTGAATATCTGTGTCCGAGGCACTGGATTAGGTGCTGGGAATAAAAACTAACCGGGCCATTCAGTCATGGCAGATGACCCTGTCTTCTCCTTCACAAGAAAATTAAAGGGATCAGGGAGTAGCTGTCTGCACAGACTGGGATCACATTTCCACATTTACCTGTATCTGCACGGTTCCTTTCCCTTTTCCCTCTTTCTGGATTAGAGTAGATGAGATGCCCCTTTTATCTGAGCTAATCCTGCTGCCTTTACTTTGGACCGGATCTTCTCCTGCCTACTCACATAATCCTTACCCATTTTGTCCTGACTCTTCAACTTCTTCCCCTCTACCTATTCCTTTACATTGACATTGAAACATATTTCCTTTTAGTGAAATTCTCCCTCAGTATCACATCTCCTCCTACTCACCGCGCTTTCTCCTCTTCTTCAGGGCTAACCTTGTTTTTGGTGGTTTTATGCTGTCTTATTTTCCCCGCCTTGTCCTCAGTGTGCTCTAATCTGAAACCTTGTGATACCTGGGTCACTAGATTCAGGAGATAATTTTTTACTCCTCATTTTAGTTAACCTGCTTGGTCACTCAGTCACTCT
>NW_007868292.1:0-596 GCF_000696425.1 Galeopterus variegatus
TGAAACTTCAGATAGAGTAAAGAAACCTAAAATTTCAATAAAACCTTTTTATAAATTTAATGAGAGTATATTGATGGGTTCCTTAAGGCAGTGTTTTCTCAACACATAGGGATTTGTAATCTGTGTGGTTCACTCAGTTTTACAGTAGAATCTTACATCAGAAGGTGACTATATCAGGTGATTTGGCTACCCCAGACTTTGACCAGCAACCCCAGGCTATGCTAGCCACACCAATGACTGAAGCAACTGGTGTGTTGTCATGACTCTAACCCATTCCTTACCTCCATTGGAAAACACAGCCTTAAGATTATAAAACCAGGGATAATTTAATGCACAATAATTTAATGTATTTATATATATTTGTAATGTATCTAATGTAACACACATGATTATGCATATATGTGTGTATATGTGTGTACATATACATACTTTTATACAAAAGGCTGATAGTTATCATATTCACAAAGCATTTATCACATATGAAAAGATTTTGTAGCAGATACCATTAGCTGTGCAAACCATACCTAGTGAGTCTTCTACTTTCATAATCAATAGAAACTTGATATTGTTTGGATACCTGGCAGAAATGTAAAACG
>NW_007868293.1:0-596 GCF_000696425.1 Galeopterus variegatus
GATGTTCAACACTTTGACCTGGAAGTACTACTAGAATCATAGATATATGAGAAATACTATACTACATCAAATTTTCTCTATTTACCAGAAAAATAAATAACATAATATTAGAAAGATTTTCAACACAAGGCATAAAACAAGATGTATCAAATTAATACTAATTTAACCAAAAATCAGATTAATCATAACTCCCATTACACCCAAACATTTTATTGTCAACTGTAAGTTATAACACCATTCAAAACAAAGTATGTATTATATACATGTATATATGACTGTTTGGGTCCCAAACGTAGTTAATATACTTCCACAACTGATGGTCTTGAAATGACTTACACAACTGATGGTCTTGAAATTCATTTTTGGGGACTCATTCCTCTTCAGAAAAATTTGATGTGTGGAACAACAGAATTTTGGAACATCAGTTTTGGCTGTGAAGAGACATAATGAGAATCTGGAAGAGATCCATGTTCTGCTCACAGGGCTTACAGAACATTTTCTAAATGAGTACAGATTCTGTTTTGAGCACAAGTATGTTTATCATAATGTATTGTAAACATGAGAATTTTTCAAAATTTTATTTTAATTTTTGACAT
>NW_007868294.1:0-596 GCF_000696425.1 Galeopterus variegatus
GAATGGTAGTATTTTGTTCTTTTTTATAGCAGAGTAGTATTCCGTTGTGTAGATGTACCACTGTTTCCTTATCCACTCATCAGATGATGGACATTTGGGCTCATTCCAGCTCTTAGCTATTGTATATAGTGCTGCAATAAACATTGGAGCACAGGTATCCCTTCAGCATGATGATTTCCCTTCCTCTGGGTATATTCCCAGCAGTGGAATAGCTGGGTCATATGGTAGATCTATCTGCAATTCTTTGAGGAAACTCCATACCATTTTCCATAGAGGCTGCACCATTTTGAGCCCCACCAACAGTAGATGAGAGTTCCTTTTTCTCCACAACCTCCCCGACACTTATCATTCTCAGTCTTTTGGATGTTAGCTATCCTAGCTGGAGTTAGATGGTATCAGTGTGGTTTTGATTTGCATTTCCCAGACTTTGAGTGATATTGAGCATTTTTTCATGTGTCTGTTGGCCATTCGTATATCTTCCTTTGAGAAATGCCTGTTCAGCTTCTTTATCCATTTTTTAATTGGGTTATTTGTTTTTTTGTTATAAAGTTGTTTGAGTTCCTTGTATATTCTGGATATTAATCCTTTGTCAGATG
>NW_007868295.1:0-596 GCF_000696425.1 Galeopterus variegatus
TGCTGTACTTGATATACATGAAGTAATGGATATCAAGCAATTCATTTTTATTGCATCTTTACTTTAACATTTGTTCTTAGGTTGCCTAAAACATTTAAATACAAATAAAATGAGTGTAGCAAAAATAATGAAAGCAGACAGCAGATAACTTTACAAATAATGGAATGTGAACCATTTCTGCCCTTACTCAGAGTAAGCTGGGTCACAGCTTTGTCTAAAGGAACACTTTTGCAGCTGTAGTCAAAGGTGTGCACACTGAGATTGAGTATTCCGCATGTACGCATGGCTCAACATGTAGTATCGAAGGGATATCTGTTCTACCACAGCCTTCTAAGTGCTCCAAACCTTAAAGTATCCATGATAACTACACCTGTGACTGGAACCAATTATCCCTTTTATTCTCCACCAGGACAAGCCAATATGTAGGCAGTTTTCTTTGCTTAGAACATGGAAGCAGTTTTAACATTGGCCCTTGTGAAGCCACAATGTACCAAAAATACTATGCCAAACATTTTTAACTTGTATAAAAATTCCACATCCCCATATTGGCCACCTCAAGGTGAAAACAGAGAACTCCCTAAATGTTAACTGGCTCT
>NW_007868296.1:0-596 GCF_000696425.1 Galeopterus variegatus
CTTTGAAGCACTATCAAGTGTATTTTTGGGCCATCCCCTAACTGTCACATTTCTGAGAGATTGGGAAAATAGTGATTGTATTAGTCCATTTGTGTTGCTTATAACAAAATACACAGAACTGGGTAACTACAAAGAAAAAAAAATATTGCTTACAGTTTCTGAGGTTGGGAAGCCCAAAGTCCATCTGGTGGTAGCAAAGTGACCCAAGGGGTCTCACATTGCAAGATGGTGGAAGCAGAGAGAGAGAGAGGGAGAGAGGGGGGAGAGAGAGAGAGAGACTCTGCTCTTCTTTTAAAGCCCTCAGAATCATGCCCCTGACCATCATTTTTAATCCATTCACTGCTGCACAATCCTACAATCTAATCATCTCTTCAAGGCTCCACCTTTCAATTACCGTAATAGGATATCCCACCCTTTTAACAGTCACAGTGGGGGCTAAGTTTCTAACAACCAAAACTTGGGAGACAATTCAAGCCTCAGTGAATTTTGTGGGGACATAACTCAATCCACCACAGTGACCATACTGGGCTGTTGGTGTCAGTTCTTCACCATCATCATCATGTTGGAAGCACATTTCACAGAATCCCTCCCCCTTC
>NW_007868297.1:0-596 GCF_000696425.1 Galeopterus variegatus
CTGAATTCTGAGTATTCAGTGACCTCAGTGACATTGTTTCTGCTATGTTTACCAAATTTTGAAAGTAATTTTTTCCTCAGATTTAAGTAAAAATCATAACTAAAATGATTATGTATTTGGCTGCTGTCTTAAAAGATAATTTTTTCTCATTAAAAAATGTTTCTCATTATTAGAGTAGTATATGCTCAGATTTTCACCCTCGTCTATAAGATTAAGGGAGCAACACCCAAATGGAAGGGGTGGGAGAAGGCATGCCTGCACCAGGACAGAGCTAGCAAACAGCAGGCACAACATTTTGGCATGTCTTATTATTACACAAAATATTGCAAAAATATTTGAAAGTATAGCACAAGGAAAAGAAAAAAAAGCAAGCCAAATTACCAAGATAAGATAATATTTCCAACATGCTGTTATGTTACAAGTTCTGTTCTACAGACTCTAAGGGCTGGGAGGTTTGAGTCTGGTTACCTACCTAGGTAATTGTCCTGGCGTGCAGTTGGGTGAGCACGAATCCTCAACTTTCCTGTTTAGCAACTAATCCTAAATTATCCCAGGGATGAGAGTATTAAAAATATGTCCTAACAAAACAAATAATA
>NW_007868298.1:0-596 GCF_000696425.1 Galeopterus variegatus
TTTGTAATGTAATGATCACCATCAAAACTTAAAAATAGTTAATCTATAGAAAATAATGACTGTATATTGATTAGCATTGTCTTCAAAATGAATCAGATAAATTGTTGAATATTATATAAATACTTTTAATGACAAGGTAGTTATCTGCATAGGTTCAATAAAAATCTATTCTCTTTTTCATCAAAATTTAATTGTATAAACCCAATTTTTAAACAGGACTATTCCAGAAATGTCACAATTAAAGTAAATCTCATTGCAGAAAATAGGCTAGAGTTACCAGGGGTTGATGGGAAGGGGAATCTGTTTGGGGTGATGAAACCGTTTTGTAAATAGATGGTGGTGATGGGTGCACAACATTGCAAACGTAATTAATGCCACTGAATTGTACACTTAAAAACTGGTAGAAACAGAGAGTAGAATAGTATTTTCTAGGGGCTGGAGGGAGGGGGAAATGGGGAATTGTTATCCAACAGGTATAAAGGTTCAGTTAAGCAAGATGAATAAGTTCTAGAAATCTGATGTACAATATCAGGCCTTGTCGGGCCTTAAAAACTAACGCCACCTTAAGTGACATTACAAGTGGCACCATTATGGGC
>NW_007868299.1:0-596 GCF_000696425.1 Galeopterus variegatus
AAGCACAGGTGGGACCGTAATGTGCCTGGGGTGATGCACGTCTCAGAGTTTACCAGGTTTCGCTTTTTCAAACTTTTCTAAGAATTTCAAACATCCTAAAATAGAGAAAACTTAAATGTAAAAAAAATGCATGCCAGTACAGGAAAATGTTTATTTTCTTACGCAGTGAACTATATTCTAAATTGATTTATTATATTTATTTATTTATATTTATTTATTTTAATGAATTGGTGTTTATTCTTGGATCCCATAAGAAGGCTACTCCAGAGAAATTAAGGGTGAAGATGTAGTGATATAACTTTTTATCTTTTTCAATATCATATCAATGGTGTGTGAAGGAGCTTCATTTTAGGAAGGTCACTAACATTGGGAAGTAGAGCCCCACCCTTCAAGGTCTCTGGAGAGTCCGTGTAACGTCCTCGGGCCCTGGGAGTGGAGCATTTGCCTCGCTACTTCTCCCTCTGTTGTTGACAGACATCCCTGGAAGGACTAAAGTCTCTACACTTCAGTGATTCGTCAGACATTGATCCTCAGTCTCCCCACTGCAATGGAGAAAGTCGTACATCACCTGAGCACTGTCCCAGCTGCAGGTGAAT
>NW_007868300.1:0-596 GCF_000696425.1 Galeopterus variegatus
TTAAAATCCTTTCTTGAAAGAATAAAACGTTGGCAACTTTAACAAAGTCTCAAAATATTTTTGGGGGGTTTAGATCCCCAAACCAGCCAGCCACCTATATATATATATATATATTTGTTTTCTTTTTTCCCCAAATTTTACCTATCCAAGAAATTAAAACAGCTGAGAACACTTACTGTTCTAGCCCATACATCTCATTCTATAGTTAGGTTCTTATCTGCCGTCAAAACAGCCCTTTCTACCTAGGGTAAGCAAACTGGATTAATGAAAAGATCTGAGAAGCTTATGGTATTTAGGAGGAACAGAGAACTGAGACCTAGGAGAAAGCCACCGCATACGGTGTGACTGTTTTGGCAGAACATGAACACCCCTACTGTCTGTGGCATTGCACCTACATTAATAGGAGTTAATGCCAGAAACTCTGCCTTGGCTGGCCCTAAACAACAGATGCTTTTGGCACTGTGCCTATCAAAAGAAGTTTCCCATTTTCTCCCATGCCCAGCCACCGCCTTACTGTACTCATGTCTACCTCCAAGTCTCACACGGGTCTATCAGCTTAGCTGAAGCAAGGCCACATGCAGATCTCTCACTGTGAG
>NW_007868301.1:0-596 GCF_000696425.1 Galeopterus variegatus
CTACTCTCACCAAGAACTGTTCTCTCTTGTCTTTTTGATAATAGTCATCTTCACAGGGGTGGGGCGATGTCTCATGGTGGTTTTGATCTGCATTTCCCTGATGATTAGAGATATTGAGCATTTTTTCAAACACTTGTTCATGTTTGTCTTTTAGCCATATTAACAATAGCTGCTGAATCAGTAAGTCCAGACTGCCTGGGTTCAGAGCCCAGCTCCCTCACTTGCTGGCTGTGTGATTGCAGATGGGCTACTTGATCTTCCCAAGACTCAGTTTTCCACCTGTAGAATGGGGATGTTCGCGGATCTACTATGAACACCTTTAATCCAGGTAAATCAGGTACTATGTGTGTAATGCCTGGCACATAACTATCAGTGAGCTAATATTAGCTACTATTATTTAATTCTGTTCAATAATTATTGTTAGGATGAAAGAAGGCATCAAACGTGAGTCCAGTGGTGTCACTCCTTGGATCAAACCTTCCAAAGGCTTTTCTACTCACTCAGACCGAAAGCCAAGATCCTGAAAGTCACCCACAAGGCCACTGCTCGGTCTGGCCCTCTCTTCGCTCTCAGATTCATCTCCCGATGCACATCCC
>NW_007868302.1:0-596 GCF_000696425.1 Galeopterus variegatus
ATGTATCTGTGGGTTACAGTATGTTTCAATATATGCATTTACTGCAAAATGATTCACTTAAGACAAAAAAAAAATGATTCACTTAATGTAGATAGCATAGTTTTGCCCCCGTTAGCCCATCTCTTTTTCTTCTCTCCCCCACCCTCCTTCTGCGGCTTTTGTAACCATTATTGTACTCTCTACCTCTCTACTTCTATGAGAAACTTTTTTTTTTTTTTAGATTTCACATGAGTGATATCATGCATTATTTGTCTTTTTGGGCCTGACTTACTTCACTTAACATGATTATTTCCATGTTGCTGCAAATGATAAAATATTTTTTTGATAGCTGAGCAGTATTCCATTGCATATATATACAACAGGTTTTTTTTTAATCCATTCATACATCAGTGGACTTTTAGGCTGATTTCATCTCTTGGCTATCGTGAATAGGTCTATGCTGAACATGAGAGTGCAGGAGTGTTTTTGATATATTGATTTCATTTCCTTTGGGTATATATACCCAGTAGCGGGATAGCCAGGTCATAAGATAGATCTATGTTTAGTTCCCTGGAGGAACTTCCACACTGTTTCCCACAGTGGCTGTACAAATTTAC
>NW_007868303.1:0-596 GCF_000696425.1 Galeopterus variegatus
AATTAAAACTCTAGGAAAAGGAATATTTCAATTAACCATATGAACTCAGGTAATTGCCTACCGAGGAAAAAGCCCTTACAGAAAGAGTCTTGGAGCGGTTCTGAGGACATCAGAAGGGGAAAGCAGGGGCCAAAGCATGGGTGGTCTGCATGAGACGGAAGTAAGAGCTGGGCCCCTCTGCAGCTGCTGTTTTCTGAGGACACAGTCATGGAAATGGCAGAACTCAGGGATGAGTTGTTGCCAGCGGCTCGGTCTTGGAATAAGAGGTCAAGGGTTGGGGTCCTCTCTCTGCTATCTACTGCCTCAGAGACTCTATGCCTCAGTTTCTTCACCTTAGAATGAGCACATCAGATGATATGATGGATATAAAAGGGCTTTATCAGCTAGAAAGCCAGGCACACACACCAGATATTATGGCTTTGTAGGAATTAGATGTCATAAATGAGGAAGAAAGAGAGGAGAAGAAAGAGATAGAAAGCACTGTTTTAACTGACTTCAGGAGGCAGAAGAGGGTGGTTTCATTCATTCACTCATTCATTCATTCATTCATTCCACAAATGTTTCATGGATGCTTACCACGTGCCAGGCACCGAGCT
>NW_007868304.1:0-596 GCF_000696425.1 Galeopterus variegatus
TTAGAGCTGATTAACAATTTCAGTAATGTTGTAGGATGCAAAACCAACACCCCCAAATCAGTAGCATTTTTATTCTCCAGTAACAAACTAGCAGGAAAAGAAATCAAGAAAGTAAGCCCATTTATAAAGGTCACCAAAAAAAGAAAAAAAAAAAACCCCTAGGAATTAATTTAACAAAGGACATGAAAGAGCTCTACAAAGAGAACTACAAATCACTACTGAAAGAAATTAAAGACACAAAAAGGTGGAAAGACATTCCATGATCTTGGGTTGGAAGAATCAACATTGTGAAAATGTCCATACTACCCAAAGCTACCTACAGATTTGATGCAATCCCCATCAAAATACTGATGACATTCTTCACAGAAATAGAAAAAACAACCCTAACATTCATATGGAACAAAAAAGACCCCTGAATAGACAAAGCAATCTTGAGGGAAAAAAACAAAACAAAAATAAAAACAAACCAAACCTGGGCCGGCCTGGTGGCGCACTGCTACAGTGCGCCACTTGGGAGCGCAGCGGCGCTCCCCCTGAGGGTTCAGATCCCACATACAGACTGGTTCCCGCTCACTGGCTGAGCGAGGTGTGGGCAC
>NW_007868305.1:0-596 GCF_000696425.1 Galeopterus variegatus
TCAAAGAAAAGAGCACTACTATAAGGAACCTATTCTAGTATCAGCTCTGCTACCAGTTAGCTGTAAATTTTTGAACAAAATATTTACCTTGTTTTCTCAGTGGAAATTTGCTTATAAGTATTTATTCAATATTTTAGACTTAAAAAAGGTCTGAATTAAATTCCATAAAGTTGAGATATTCCAAAATATTCTGTCAATATAACAACAAATAATATATGCATATTTACAACAGGTTTTATGAGAAATATTTTTGGGTGAAAATTTCTCTCATGTCTGATTTTCTTCCTGACCGATCCTGTCCATGTGTAAATCAAAGTATTTCTACTCTGCTATGGAAGTACTATGCTGATTTTCATATGGCAACTTCAACAAAGCAGAGGCTATCTCTCTTGTCCATACACGTTACTAATTATGCACTACGGTAGTAAAAAATGAATGTAAAAACAAAAAGTCTACCATCAAAAATCATTGCAAATATTGTCACCCAGGGGTGAAATCAGTATCTCTTCCAAACAATAACACAAATGCCTCCTGTCATTAAACTGTCCAGTTATGACCCCAAACACCAAGCTAATAAAATATGTTGGGAGACAATT
>NW_007868306.1:0-596 GCF_000696425.1 Galeopterus variegatus
ACACATGCATGCATATAGATAGATAGATAGATAGATAGATAGATAGATAGATAGATAGATAGATATTTACCAAACAGCTTCTTTTTCTTGAAAGACCATAAAACAAAAGCAAACTGGGGAGGGGGGTTACAGGTAGATGGGAACCCTCCCCCAGACTCTACACTCTGATTTCCATGAGCATCAGGGAGGGAGAAGATGGAAATTCAGATGGAAAATAAAGGAAATCCAGAATAATCATCCTAACCCTGCTCCAGGCCCAAGATCCCATGTCAGGGCCAAGGGCCACGTTAGGAAGGAGGGTCACTCTTCATCTGCCAGATTATCTGCAAAAGTCCACCCACCCTGCCTGCCTTAGGCTTCCAGAAGCTTCCCCAGGAAGTGGAGGTTAAGGATATTGATCTACTCATCAAGATCCATGCGGATGATGCTGTCCTCACCATCAATACTCAGCGGGACACCTGTGGCTTCCCCACCCTCGCCCAGGATCACCTTCACCTTGCTGTTCTTGGTGGGGGAGTGTGAGCACCTGCTTTCCACCACAGCAATTCTGAAGGCTAGATTTTGGCTGACAGGACTGTTAATAGCTGGGCACATAA
>NW_007868307.1:0-596 GCF_000696425.1 Galeopterus variegatus
AGAAAGTTCTAATCCTGGGTATTTTGGAAGCATATCATCTCCACCATCTTTATCCCAAAAACGGGAGAATCAAATCTTATGATACCATGATAACCTTTTATGTTAAAAATTCAATGAAATTATGATATCAATTTTTTTTTTATTGATGGAGAGATGAGTATAATATTTTATAGTTCAGGATTTATAATGTAAACACCACAGAAAAAATCTATGCATTTTTACTGTACTATTCAGAAGTCTTATATACCTTAAATAATATTCTGATTTGACATTTTGAATCTTTGAAAATAAATATTATTTTCTGTATATAATCAAAAAATAGAAAAATTATTTTATACTTTTTCCCCTAGAGGAATCTAAAATAGAAAAAACTTTGAAAATGTTGTTTATGTTCTTTTCATTTTATTACACTTTTATTGTATGATATCATACTAATTATAACTCTTTATAATTGGTATTTTTCTTATATTTTACTTGCTTGGGTTGTTTTATAATTTTGCATATATCTGTATGTATGCAAATATAATATCACAAATTAAGACACTGTTTTAATCCATAATCACATAGTAACGCCTTGCCAAATGCTCCCATTACAA
>NW_007868308.1:0-596 GCF_000696425.1 Galeopterus variegatus
CACCGACGGCCCACTGTCCCCGGGCCCAGCCCCTGCGCTGACCGCAGGCTCGGCCGTCGCTCTGACCGGCGTGTTTCCCCCGGCAACGCCCCGCGACCCGGGATGCAGCCTTCAGGCTGGGTGGCCGCCAGGGAGGCGGCGGGCCGCGACGTGCTGGCCGCAGACCTCCGGTGCAGCCTCTTCGCCTCGGCGCTGCAGAGCTACAAGCGTGACTCGGTGCTGCGGCCGTTCCCTGCGTCCTACGCCCGCCACGACTGTAAGGACTTTGAGGCCCTGGTGAGTGTGCTTTGTCCCCGCGCTGCCCACTGCGTTCTGGGCCAAGTGGCCTGTGGAAGCACAGGCAGAGGCGGCATCGCCCGCCCGTCTTAGTAAACATGCCAGCCACCAGACTTTCTTTCCATTCCCAGCCTGGTCTTGGGGAAGGTTTCCATGAACTAGGAATACTCCTAACAGCCTCGTGTCAGCACTCATTCCTAAGGCACTTGGTGGCTGCTTCCACGTGTCAATAACAAGTGACTCTAACTGCAGTGAGGAATTTAATATCTTAGTCTTCCACAGTGTTTTGTAGCGTGACCAGCAATAGGGTGTTGATCTGA
>NW_007868309.1:0-596 GCF_000696425.1 Galeopterus variegatus
TTCCATGAAAGGATATTAATAGAATTATCCTGAACATGGTCACGGCTGGTTTTACTGCCCAAGTTTGTTTCACTCACCACGCTCTAACCAACTGAGCAAACCGGCTAGTCCTCACCGTAAGCTTTTTGTTTTATGGTAGGGGCAACAATTCTGTTCTGTTTTACTCTATTTTGCCAGTTTACATAATACCTAATTAAATTATGTCATTGTATAACAAATTCGACAGGCATAAAAAGGCTTGAAAACAACATAAGTGTCTGTGGGCACGCATTGGGCTCACCTGGTTGGAGCAGAAGTTGAAGATCCTCCCAGAGAGGAGCCTCCAGGCTTGGATGTCCCTTTGGCCACGGTCACCAATCAGTGTATTTCATCGAGGGAATGGGGCCTTCCTGAGCTGGAGAGCCCAGGAGATGGACGGCTGTCAGAGTGGCTGCTGTTCTGTTTTTTGCCATTCCCATCAGAACCAGTTGGGGTGGGAGAGGGAAGGGACAGTACCGAAAGGAAGCAGAGGTGATGCTGCCTAAAGAAGCTGTCAAAAAAAAGAGAAAAACAAAAGACGCTGGAAAGGTGTCCTGGCAGGTGAAAACCAAAGGTGT
>NW_007868310.1:0-596 GCF_000696425.1 Galeopterus variegatus
AAAACTCTGGAAACTCTACAAATACATGGAAACTAAATAATAGGCTCCTGAATGAACTAAGCGTACAAGAAGAAATTAAACAGGAAATCAAAAAATTTCTAGAAACTAATGAATATAAAGATACATGATACCAAAACCTGTGGGATACTGGAAAAGCTGTAGTAAGAGGCAAATTTGTTGCAATAAGCACTTACATCAAAAGAACAGAAAGACTTCAAATAAACGACCTAATACTACGTCTCAAAGAACTTGAAAAACCACAACAGTTTAAATATAACGGTAGTAGATGGAAAGAAATAATTAAGATCAGAGCATAGCTAAATGAAATAGTGACCCCCAAAAACAATAGAAAAGATCAACAAAACAAAAAGCTGTTTTTTCGATAAGATAAATAAAAGACAAACCATTAGCTAGATTAACAAAAAAAACAAACAAAAACACACACACACACACACAAAAAAAAAAAGAAGAAAGAGAGAAGACCCAGATAGCAAAAATCAGAAATGAAATGGAAGACATAACAACTGATACCACGGAAATACAAAGAATCATTAGAGACTATTATAAACAACTATATGACAACAAATTTGAAAATC
>NW_007868311.1:0-596 GCF_000696425.1 Galeopterus variegatus
CCATGCAGACGTGCAGACACACGGAACAGGCAGAAACAGTCACGGGACATCGAGAGCCCCCGTGACAATCACCTAGATAGGAGGTGTGGTGACAGGTCGGCCCAAGTTCTTCATCTGAGTCAAGACCTGAAATAAGATCCAGAAGTCACCTATGAACAGGAATGTCCCTGCGGGGCCCACCCGGGGCTCGAGGGACGGGTCACATGAAGCATGGTTGTGCACGGCTGGAGGCAGCTGCCACGTGCCACACACACAGGGATCCAACCACAGGCACACACCACATTTTGGGTTTACTTAAATGAGAGAGGTGTGGGGACAGGAGAGATTACTGGGCAACCTCCCTAGGAGCCCTCAAAGGAGCTCCAAGGACACGGCGTTTCCCACAGTTGTCCCAGGACCAGTGGGACCGCACCGCCTCCTCTTAGCACAGGGCCACTTCCCTTCTTGGCACCAGGAACTCAGCACTCACTATCTCCTTTTTGTCTTTTTTTCGTGACCGGTAACGGGATCGTAACCCTCGGTGTCGCGCCCGTACCGGGACCGGCAACGGGATCGCAACCCTCGGTGTCACGCCCGCACCGCGCTCAACCAGTGAG
>NW_007868312.1:0-596 GCF_000696425.1 Galeopterus variegatus
AACAAAACAACAAATGAACAAACAGAGCCTCAGGGACCTGTGGGGCAATAACAAACAATCCAACATGTGTATCATTGGAGTCTAGGTGGAAAAAGAGAGTTGGACTGAAAGAGTGTTCGGAGAATAATGGCTGAAAACAACTCGTATTTGGTGAAAGTCATAAACCTACAGATTCAAGAAGCTGAGCAAATCCCAAATATGATAAACAAGCAAATCCCAAATATTTCCCAAATATGAAATTTATGTTAAGATACATCACAATTAAACGTCTGAAAACTAATGATAAAGGAAAAAATCTTGACAGTAGTTAGAGAGAAACAACATGTTACCCTCAGGGAAAGAGTGATGCAAGAGAGAGGATTTCTCATCTGAAATCATGGGATCAGAAGGTTTATTCATCATGTTTGATGATTGAAACAAAAGTTATAGTACCATCTGATACTCAAGATAATGTTACATATGCGGGAGATAAAGAGGGATCTATATGAAAGCAAGGTTTCCACACTTCATTTGAAGTGGTAAAATGTTGACACCAGCAGACTGTGTAAGTCATCTACGGATATTGTGACAGCCAGAGCAACTACAGCAGACGCTGT
>NW_007868313.1:0-596 GCF_000696425.1 Galeopterus variegatus
TGGCATCAGAAAGACTGAGTTCCAATTCCATCTATTGTTTATAGATCACATACCTTAGGCAGTTTTTTTTTTTTTCCTTTTTGTCTTTTTTACTGACCGGCAAGGGGATTGCAACCCTCGGTATCGTGCCCGTACCGGGGACCGGCAACGGGATCGCAACCCTCGGTGTTGCGCCCGCACCGCGCTCAGCCAGTGAGCGGGAACCGGTCTCCACATGGGATCCGAACCCTCGGCGGGAGCGCCACCACACTCCCAAGCGGCACACTCTCCAGTGCACCACCGGGCTGGCCCTTAGGCAAGTTTTTTAAATAATGTCTTTAAACCTCAGTTTCCTTATTTGTAAATGGGAATAGTAATAACACATATCAAAAGTTGTGAGGAGTAAGCTGACCTTCGTGAAGTCCTTAGAGTGAAGTGTGGCACATGGAAAGGATTCAGTGGGTATTTCTTGTTATTAGTAATTGTTAAACTTCCCCAGTTCCTTGAGTTTTTAATAACATGTTTTCTAGATCCCTATGTCTCACCTCTAATTTTTGGTGTTTTCTAACTTTTCTCTTAAAAGGTGGTTCTCTTTCACTTTCTAAAAAGGTGGCAGC
>NW_007868314.1:0-596 GCF_000696425.1 Galeopterus variegatus
CCCTCTGTAAGCCTGTCTAACAAATCGTTTCCATAGTTTATTGCAGTGCAAACAATTGACTTGGTAAAAGGAAAGTAGGCCCTGTGATGGGATATTATAAATTATTTCGCTGAAATGGGTAAGAAAGCAGGTGTCTTTGAATGAATGGGAGACCTGATATTCTTAAAAACAATAATAAATCTAATTGTTTGTAATATCTTGTACATGTGTACTTTTGTTGTACTGCTTGTAAAAATTATTTAAAATCTTTTTTTAAAAAGTACTCCTTGATTTTGCTTAGTTTTTTCAGGACTTGCCTTCACAAATATTTTAAAATACAGTTTTTATGTATTTATTTCTTCAATCAATATATAGTTTATCCATTGAATACAAAATTTAATTTCTTTTGTTTCTAATGAAGGGTCAGTTTATACTTAATAATGAATCCTTTTATAAGTCCTCATATTTTAAAAACAACATTTTTGAGGTTTAGAGTTTTTTTGAAATAGCCATGCATCACATTTTTATGATGTATCTTAATCAAAATTTGAAATACCAAATTTATTAAATGAAATTTAAAGAATTAACATCACAATGTAGTTTTCTTAAATTTATTT
>NW_007868315.1:0-596 GCF_000696425.1 Galeopterus variegatus
GATAGAATAATTGTAGCAATTATGTTTTGAGTGCCTACTGTATGCCAGGCCCTGTGCTGAGCACTTTTCCTCCTGAGTTACCCCTGATGCTCAGGTCACAGTGGGAAGAAGACGTGGTACACCCCGTTTTGCAGGGACTCAGAGTTCATGCCTGCTCGTGGGCCCTCAGGCACAGTCAAGTGGGAATTTGAACTCAGAGGCCCCTGCTCTCTGTGGCTAGGCAGCACCTACACAAACTGTGTGAGACAGCACTGGAGAAGAATGCAGACTGCCAACTGCAGCAGGGCAGAGCTGGGCCAGGCACTGTGCCTTGCCTTTGCTTTTGGCACCGATCAGTACCTGGCTATGACATCTCCATTGGAGGACTTTCGTCCCTTCACTGTGACCCGCACCTGAGACCCTGGCCATGCGATTTTCTTTCACTCTCATTTCCCACCCAGGCGTGCCCCAGCCAGCAGAGTCATGTGACCACCCTGCATCCACCCTAGGAGTAGAAACTGGGAGGTGGTCTGGGCTCTGGTCTCAGGCCTGCTGTGAACCAGATGTGGAATGTCTCATGACCTCCCTGGGCCTTTCAGATTATTTAAGGACCTGCC
>NW_007868316.1:0-596 GCF_000696425.1 Galeopterus variegatus
AAATTCATATTTTCTACCATGTAGGAAAAGACTGCAGATGTAATGGAAACACATCCTCAGTGAGGGATGAGAGACAGGAATGAAGGACATGTTCTGAACAGCAGAGTTGGAACACTTGACCTCTAGCAGAACCGAAGTGCACAACACTCTCTAGATTTCAGTTAGTGAGCCAATAAATTTACTTTGTTATTCAGCTAGGAAGCTTGCATTTCTATTACACAAAATTAAAAGAATCTTGATAAAAATAGATATTTACATTCCAAAGAAAAAATATAGATAATTAATAAGAAAATCTCTTCTGTTCAAACCAAACATTTCACTTTTGCTGAGTCCTTTTTCCTTCTACCTTTCCAGTGAGTCTGACCCATCAGTGTTTCTTTTTGTCCTCCTTTTAATTTGACTCTTGTAATATTCTGTTGAAATATAACATGCATAAAAGGAACAAAGCATAAAAGCACAACTCAATAACTGACCACACTGTGGACACCCATGTAATCTCTTTCTTCCACATAAAAGTACCCATCACACTGATTTTCTCACTGTATATTTTATTTTGCCTGTTTTTGAGCTTTATTTTCTAAACTGAATCATAAAAA
>NW_007868317.1:0-596 GCF_000696425.1 Galeopterus variegatus
CGTGTACGAGAGGAGAGTTTTCTAAAGTGTGTCTGGGGTTCTTTATGCTCTTCTATTTTCATATATGTTGAGTTTTTCTATAATAAAAAATAAAAAAGGAAGGCAAGAAGAAAGGAAGGAGGGTGTGAAATTCCATCTTCTAATTCAACAAGTTAAGGCGGGCCCGTGGCTCACTCGGGAGAGTGCGGTGCTGATAACACCAAGGCCCTTCTATTTTCATATATGTTGAGTTTTTCTATAATAAAAAATAAAAAAGGAAGGCAAGAAGAAAGGAAGGAGGGTGTGAAATTCCATCTTCTAATTCAACAAGTTAAGACCGGCCCGTGGCTCACTCGGGAGAGTGCGGTGCTGATGACACCAAGGCCGCGGGTTCGGATCCCATATAGGGATGGCCGGTTTGCTCACTGGCTAAGCGTGGTGCTGACAACACCAAGCCAAGGGTTGAGATCCCCTTGCCGGTCATCTTTAAAAAAATAAAATAAATAAAATAAGTCAACAAGTTATATATACATATGCATGAAAAAAACCTGGGAGTGTATATATAAAAACGTTAGCAATGGTTAGCTCTAGTGGGGTTACAGATGATTTTCATTTTC
>NW_007868318.1:0-596 GCF_000696425.1 Galeopterus variegatus
GAACTTGAAATTGATTAATACAATGGGATAAATTCAATTGATAAATTCAGTGAGAGCTATGCTCGTCATTGAATGAGGTGAGTGTGTTAGTTCGTTTCTGTCGTTGGGTAATTTATAAAGAAACTAAATTTATTTTGTACAGTTTCAGAGGCCAGGAAGTCCACAGTCCAGGGCGCACATCTGGTGAGGGCTTTCTTCTGCAGTTATACAAGGTATCACGTGGCGAATGGCCTGAGCAAGAGAGGGTCAACCTCCTCACACGCTGTCCTTTTAAAGCCATCAGAACCATGCCCATGGCCACCCATTAAACAATCAACACATTACTCCATGAATGGATCAATCTATTCACTAGGGCATGGTCCTCACAATCTAACCACCTCTTAAAGACCTCACCTTTCAACTGGCATAATAGGATTTCCCACCCTCTACAGGTACAGTGGGGATTAAGCTACAGTGAGTTTGGGGGGTACATTCAATCCAAAGCAGTAAAGATTACAATGAGATCAGATTTGGAAATAATTTTACATAATATTTGTCCTTTCTTCACAAAACTGTCCAAATTCATGAAGATGCTTTAAAAACTGTAAAAAAAAAAA
>NW_007868319.1:0-596 GCF_000696425.1 Galeopterus variegatus
CAAAAAAAAAAAAAAAAAAAAGAAGCCCAAGACTTTTAGTTTTAGAACTCCTGATATTGATAATTATTGTGAATTGACAATAATACAATTGTCAATTTACAGGGAGCAATATTTTAATTACTAAAGAAAAATTAAACAAATTAAACAAAAATTAGAGGGGCCAAAACATGCATTTTTTCAAGCCTTTACACATTACAATTTAATTAAATACCATAATGCATTCCTTCAACTAATGTTTTTGGGTGTCTACTACATATGAGGTACTGTTCCAGCACTGTACAATCAGTAGCAAAAATGATGGACAATTTTCTTTCCATTACAGACATAATTTTTTAAAGAACCAAGTGTTGTAGATTATTTCCTTTTTTTAAAAATTATTGAATATGAATAAAATTTCTCATTAGACAGATCTCAGTGAAATGTTAGGACACATGTAACAATAGACACAGAGATTGGAGTAGAGATGGAGATTGCAGCTACAAGTCATGACTTAACACCAAAGATTGGCAGCAACCTCCAGAAGCTAGGAGAGAGGCATGGAACAGATGAACAGATTCTCTTTCAGAGATCCTAGAAAACAAAAATCTTGCCAACAC
>NW_007868320.1:0-596 GCF_000696425.1 Galeopterus variegatus
AAATTGCATTTATGCACGTTAAGGCAAAAGCCCACCAGCCCCTATAAAATTAGCCTAAACACTAACTGTAGTTACTTGAAGGGCTCCCTATTTCATTATGTGTTTCAGAAATAAAAGAGATAAAGTTTGCCATCAGTAACACCGAACATATCTGCTGAACCTCTCAGATTCTAAGACATTAATAATTCAAAATCTTGTGGGAATTTTGTCATGGTGGAGATACAACTTGTCTGCAAACGGAGCTCAGGAGATGCTCAGTATGATCTATTCTTGTACACCCATACAACTGTGTTCATCATGCCACGCAGAGGAACACAGGACTGTGTTGTAGCTTTACAATTTTGGAGATTTTTGAATCAATGTTATAAAGTTGTTACGTGTAACATAATATGTTCTCATTCTCACATACAAAGTAATCATCATGATATGTTACTGTACCTTATAGATTAAAGAAACTGGTAAATATATATCTTTCATCTCTTAAACATTTATGCCATAACTCAAAAACATTTAGATTGAATGGTAAAAGGCAAAAAAGAAGAGAGAGAAACATGTTGGCTCTAGAGGTATGTGTATGTATGTGTGTGTGTGTGTGT
>NW_007868321.1:0-596 GCF_000696425.1 Galeopterus variegatus
ACACTTGTGTGAGTGGCTGAATGAATGGTGGTGCCTTTACTGAGATGAGAAATGTCAGCAGAAGGGCAGATTTGAAGGAAAAAATCAGTTTTGGTTGCAGAAGGGAAGCACAGTAAAGAAGGAGCAATCAGAAAGAATATATTAGTAAAGAATATATTACGTACTACTTAAGAAAAATCAGTGCTGCACTTAATTTAGGCTTTGCTCTGAGGTGGTGGAGACACTTTGAACCTTCAGGGCTTGATTTGCAATTCTCCAAACTGGGTGAGATTATCAGGGGTCATGGAAGGAAGGAAGATGCTCTGGAGTGGAGTTCCAGTTCTGCTTCTGGGCACTGGGGACTCCAGAGCAGAGGAGCCTATGCTGCAAAGGGTGAGTCGATAGACAATCTATCTGTATAATTGCTGAAGTACTATTGAGCAATAAAAAGGAATGAGCTATTGATACAGGCAACAATTTGAGTGAATCTCCAAAGCATCATGTAGAGTGAAAGAAACCAGTCTCAAAAGGCTACACATTGTACTATTCCATTTATGTGACATTCTCTAAAAGATAAAACTTATCAGTGTTGCCAGGGGTTAAGCTAAGGGAGGGGT
>NW_007868322.1:0-596 GCF_000696425.1 Galeopterus variegatus
CT
This sequence comes from Galeopterus variegatus, assembly GCF_000696425.1. Taxonomy (NCBI): domain Eukaryota; kingdom Metazoa; phylum Chordata; class Mammalia; order Dermoptera; family Cynocephalidae; genus Galeopterus; species Galeopterus variegatus. The sequence goes on from NW_007868322.1 coordinate 3, forward strand.
GGGTATCTAGCCAACACAGAAGTGCACATTCATTGCTCACTAAAAGATAAGTACAAGAATGTCCGTAGCCTCACTATTCATAAGAGCAGGCTGGAAACAACCAAATGTCCATTTGCAGTAGAACGAACAAATATCTATAATGGATAATGAATAACGGGAATAATTCAATAATGAGAACGAATGGTTTACACCTGCACATAACAACATGGATGACTCTCACAGTCATAATGTTAAGCAAAAAAAGCCAGCCACAAAAGATTACACACTGCACAATTCCACTTATAGAAACATCAAGAGCAAGCAAACTAACCTATGGTGAAAGAGATTGGAGAGAGGATACCCTTTGCTGGTGATAGGGATTGGAAGGGGGCACTTGGGGACGTCTCAGGTATGGAACTTTCTCGTTCTTGATCTAGGTGCTGGATACATGGGTGTATTCACTAAGTGAAAATTTATCAGTCCGGACACTTAAGATCTGTGTATTTTCTGCATGTAAAATGCCGATAGATACACCACACACAGTAATTCTACTAATAAAATTAATCAACTCTTCAAATCCTGGAGTCTACAGGATTATACTTAGATATTTTTCTT
>NW_007868323.1:0-596 GCF_000696425.1 Galeopterus variegatus
TGTTGCTGCAAATGGCAGTATTTCATTCTTTTTTATAGCAGAGTAGTATTCTATTGTGTAGTTATACCACATCTTCCTTGTCCACTCATCTGATGATGGGCATTTAGGCTGATTCCAACTCTTGGCTATTGTAAATAGTGCTGCAATAAACATGGGAGTACAGGTATCCCTTCAACATGATGATTTCCATTCCTCTGGGTATAAACCCAGTGATGGGATAGCTGGGTCATATGGCAGTTCTATCTGTAGTTGTTTGAAGAACCTCTATACCATTTTCCATAATGGCTGTATCATTTTACACTCCCACCAACAGTGTAGGAGGGTTCACCTTTCTCAGCTTCCTTGTCAGCATTTTCTATTCTCAGTCTTTTGGATATTAGCTAGTAACTGGAGTGAGATGTTATCTTAATGTAATTTTGATTTGCATTTCCCAAATGCTGAGTGATGTTGAGCATTTTTTCATATGTCTGTTGGCCATTCATATATTTTCCTTTGAGAAATGCCTATTCAGCTTCTTTGCCCATTTTTTAATCAAGTTACTTGTTTTTTTGCTGTTAAGTTGTTTGAGTTCCTTGTATATTCTGGATATTAATCCT
>NW_007868324.1:0-596 GCF_000696425.1 Galeopterus variegatus
TAGTTTATATTTGGTTTATATTTTTGGTATTACCCTTGGAAGTCAAAACTGTGCATGTACTCACCTGAATTAAATGCTATTTCAAAATTGGTATTTCTGAAATTTATATAAGCTTCATATTCAATGGTAAACTTTTCAATTAGTAGACTTCCAATATAATTAAAATTCAAAGGAAACTAATTCAAAAAGTGAGTGGCTTCTTTTTAGCTAAACTGTTTTGACAGAGACAGTCACTTGGGCAAGAAAAACTTGATTCAGAAGTAATTATTTTACCTAAGCTGAAGACTTTCCTTGGCTCTTATTGTATTCTCTAGGGAAGATGTAGATCAACAGACATAAATGCTTTAAATACAAATGCCATAAAATGCTTGACAAATATACCTGTCTCAGTGATTTTCCCCAAGGTTTCTTTATCATTCTAAAATTAAGTGTTTCTCAATGAATATAGTTATCAATGAATAGTAGTCATGGCTATCTATTTCACAGTCTAATAATACCCGTTTTCTCTATATAAAGGAAATTTTCATAGAAACATTCAGAAACATCAAGTTCTTGGACAAGCTAAAGATAGAATTTAGCACTACTGCGCTTATAAC
>NW_007868325.1:0-596 GCF_000696425.1 Galeopterus variegatus
TATTGTACCAGAATATGTTCATGTGCCATGACAAAAGGGTTCTGTGGTCAAATAAATTTGAGAAATATTCTGTGTTCCCCCAGCTGGATATCCATATGCATTAAAGCATAAGAGGAGTCCTGCAGTAAAGAAACCTATTTAACTTTGTTTAACTCAACTGTACTCATTTCTTTGTACAAGTCTTGCGTCATGAGCCCCTATCAACCTCTTATGAAACAGGGCTTGACAAAGTACTAGTTTAGAATATGCCATAGGATGTTACTGATGTAAATTATGTTGATATTTTTGATGGAAAGACTTCGCCAGTCTGAGCTCTGAGTGTTTCTGAAAGAAGAGTGAGGTGAGGTTGGCATATGTCAGTAAGGAATTGTCTTTGTCTTTCATGTGTGTCTAAGTCCTTCACATGGAAATATGGACAGCCAGGCTTGGAATATACCAATTGGCTGGAGGGATTCTATTTGCTAAAAGTTACAGCTATTTATTTTATCCTGCTCTCTAAACCTCAGATGGATTGTGGTTACTGCACCCACCAATATTTTTTTTTTTTCTTTTACAAAAAAAGGCCTTTAAAGAAAGTGGTAACACAGCGACCTGCC
>NW_007868326.1:0-596 GCF_000696425.1 Galeopterus variegatus
CACACACATGCACGCACACACGCACAGACAAGAGTGTGAGTAAAACTGGTGGAATCTGAATTAGTTCTGTGGATTATCCAAAGACAAATTTTCAGTTTTTGGTGTTGTACTATTGCTATACAAGATGTATCATTCAAGGAAACTGGGTGAAGGGTACAAGAGTTCTTTGTAGATTTTTTTTGGCAACTTCCTATGAATCGATAATCATTTCAAAATAAAAAGTTAGACAGTTTAGTAATTTTTAAATTATTTTTTATTTTATTTTATGTTTCTTATTTTAATTGATTATACATATTCATAAAGTACAGAGCTGACTCTCAGCACCTGAGTCCAAGATGTGATGATCAGTTCAATACTATCAGCATGTCCAGCACCACAAACCTCAATTATTCCCATGTCCCCCACCCAACCTTTCCAAAATACACTACCCCCACCCCAGCAACACTAGGTCTGTCCTCACGCTGTGCAAGTCCAATGCACCACTTTTGTATTCCTTTTCTTCCTTCTTTCTCTTTTACTTCTCACTCATGAGGTCTTTTTTCCTCTGTTCCTGGATTATTTCACCTAACATAATTTTCTGCAAGCTCATCCATGTT
>NW_007868327.1:0-596 GCF_000696425.1 Galeopterus variegatus
GTTTTTGCAGCACGGGCAGTAGGGGAGACGAGCCCACCAGGGGAACACTGGGGCACAGCAAGGACAGCTGACTGGCACCCCAATCAGCAAAGTACAACTCAGAGGAGACTGGTCAGGAATATACAATTGCATGGGGTGCAGTTTGGTGAAAAGACTCAGGCCCAGATCAGAGTTTCTACACAACCCACGTGCTCTGGGTCTCATTAAACCCTGAGCTGCACAAAAAGCCTTCCCTAGTGAATCAGCAACAAAGCAGCAATTTAGCCAAACCACACAGCTCAAGTACTGGTCCCCACAGAAAGTTCCCCAATTTTAGTAGTAAGCAAAGGACAAAAAATTAGTTCTGGCCCAGGCACACTACCTGCTCCTTGGGGCCCGCCCAGGCACCTAAGGCATGGATCTGGCGACCGGACCCCCCTCCCACAACCAGGAACATGCCAGCACCAAGGAGCATGCCAAAAACATCATCTCCATGTGGGTAGCTCACCACAGCCACCACAATAACCATGGCTGCCGCGAAAGCGGCTAGATGCCGCAACCACCACGCAGATGGTCCGCCAGCCACTGGAGTGCACTGACACAAGGAGAGTCACCAG
>NW_007868328.1:0-596 GCF_000696425.1 Galeopterus variegatus
ACAAAGGATTAATATCCAGAAGATGCAAGGAACTGATACAACTTTGCAACCAAAAAACAAGTAATCCAACTAAAAAATGGGCAAAAGAGCTAAATAGGCATTTCTCAAAGGAAGATAGATGAATGGCCAAAATACACATGAAAAAATGTTTCATTCAGCATCCGGGAAATGCAAATCAAAACAACACTGAGATACCTTCTCACCCCAGTTAGGATGACTAATATCCAAAAGACTGTGAGTGATAAATGCTGGTGAAGTTGCAGAGAAAAAGGAACTCTCACACATTGTTGGTGGGACTGCAAAATGGTGCAGCCTTTATGGAAAATGGTATGGAGGTTCCTCAAACAATTGCAGATAGATCTACCATTATGACCCAGGTATCTCACTGCTGGGAATACACCCAGAGGAATGGAAATCATCAAGTTGAAGGTATATCTGTTCTCCAATGTTTACTGCAGCATTATTTACAATAGCTAAGAGTTGGATCCAGCCCAAAAGTCCATCATCAGATGAGTGGATATGGAAATTGTGGTACATCTGCACAATGGAATACTACTCAGCTATAAAAAAGAATGAAATACTGCCATTTGCAACGA
>NW_007868329.1:0-596 GCF_000696425.1 Galeopterus variegatus
AGCCACAATACCTGAAAAACAACCTACTCATATCCAAGACCCAAGTGGGATGGTTTGGGGGTGTGCACTCAGAGGAGTGGACTGGGGCAGCAGGCAATGCAGGTTTGGGACTACTCCAAACACATTCCTGCCCATGCTCAGCCCAGGGGGCATATCCCTTCTTTGGGCAAGAAGGAATTCTGCTTGGCTGGGGGGGTACTGGCACATAATGATCTGGCAGTCACTTTCTATCAGCTGATTGAGGTCATCAGCTGGACAGCTGAATGGTACCCACTTTCTGCCTTCTTCCAGCACCATGGCCCCCAAGGAGGCTCTGACTGCTGGCTCCATACCCAGCCCTATTCCCGCTGCCACTCCTCATTGTGCAAAGGGTTCAGGAGGGCCTTGCAGCCGTCCCCATACTTCCCTGTGAGTTCTTGGTTTGGTCCCTAGCATTGGTGGCCTGCATGTGGAGAACGCAGCGTGCAGCTCGAGGCAAGCCAGCCCCTAGTGTCAGGTTGCATCTGTGAGTTGTGTACCTCTCAGAACTTTGCTGTCCTTATTCCCAAGCCTCTCACCCAGAAGGAAACTCTGGGAGAAACACTGGAATCTGTGTT
>NW_007868330.1:0-596 GCF_000696425.1 Galeopterus variegatus
AATACAATTCCTGAGGTTTTTTTCATGTGCAATTTATTCTTCTAAGGCCTGTGAAGGACTCCTAAATGAAGAAGATAAGTTCTTGCTCCGTCATAGTTTTCTGGCACAATGATCGTAGCAGAGCACGTTGCTTGCAAGGGCAGGAGATTCCTGAAAAACAAAGCAGAATGTGATAAATGCTGTCACGAAGCTACAAGGCATGTGTCTGGCCTACAGAAGGGAGAGAGAAATTCCACATGGTTGAGGTGAAATATCATGAAAGCAATGAAATTGGACCTTCCAATTCATTTAGCTTTAATATGCCAGGATAGTGGGATTAAGGGATATTCCAGAAAGTATGACCTTCATCTGAAAAAGGGGGGCATGCAAGCAAGATAATTGGCCAGGCAGCAAACTCTCAGAAGGTTTTAGGAATTAAGACCAGAAAAAGAGGATGAATCGCTGCAAATTACATCTGTCACAAAACTCTGTTGATTTTACCTTTTTCTTTTCCCTCTCATTCCACTTTGTTTTTCTCCATTGTCAGTTTACAGGCGTAGCCTAGAGACTAATCATCTCATTCCTAGATGACTGAAATACCTGAAGTTAATGGTTCC
>NW_007868331.1:0-596 GCF_000696425.1 Galeopterus variegatus
AAATAATAATTGCCTGTCCTTTTCTCAGGGTGGTCAGTTGCTTTGGGTAAAGCCTTTGTGTAGCCTGGGTCACTGTGCAGCCTGGAGGTAACTTGACAGGCAACCTTGTCACTCTAATGCAATCCTTCCCCTTTCTGCACCCCCCACTCTGCAAGGTTTCCTCTTTCCTAAGATGGGAAGCCCCACTGGTGTTCCCTGCCAAACAACTTCTCCTATACGTCCCCACATGTAGAAACTTCCTTAATAAATGAACACGTGTGTTCTTCCTATGTGCTGGGCACAGTTCTAGGCATGCAAAATCCACGATCTTGTTTAAGCTTTAACTTAATAATTGTGGTGTAGTTATTATCTCCCCATTTCACTGATGGGAAAACTGAGGCTTGAAGAAATTACGAACATGGCCAGTGAAGGGAAAGGCCTGGGTGCCGATCCAGATATGGCTGAAACCAGGACCCGTTTTCTGAAGCACTGAACTGTCCGTGCTCACTGCTGTAACTGGGGGCCCTCTGGCTGGATCACAAGGAGCCACCAACCAGAAAACTAAGCTGGGTAAGAAGTTGAGGGGTGTAGGCAGAGGGTAATGCTGTGGGGGTCCC
>NW_007868332.1:0-596 GCF_000696425.1 Galeopterus variegatus
AGAAGATAAAGCTGACAGAAGTTAGTGATAAATTGGATATTCAGTGTGAGAGAAAAAGATGTGTCAAGGCTTAGTAAAGAGAAGAATAAAGTAGTTAACTAAGATGAGAAAAATAGAGTAGGAGAGATTTCTGAACAGAAGATCAGGAACTCAGTTTTGGACATTTAAAGTTAAAAATTACTATAGTCAATTGGTAAAATTAGTTAAATAAGATACACAAGTACTAGTCCAGGGTGCACAAGGAAGATTTAGGAAGTAGGGACCATAGAGATGTTTTTAATTACATGAGACTAGATAAGATTGACATTGGAGTGGGGCTGAATGGAAAAATATTCCCTCAATAAGAATAATACAGACCTGTGTAGAAACATGTTTTTACTGGTCTCTGTGTGTGCATGGTCTCATGTTCAGAGTGTATAACTAGAGTAACTTGCATCAGAGAAAAAAAAGAAAAAAAATATTTACAGAAGGAGAAGAGTAAGTTTGTTGGTACTTACCAAGTAGCAGGTAACCAGGAAATATATGAGACTAAGAAAGTCTAAGAGTTAAGTCTGAAGGGCAAGCATATGTGATTTAGGAGTTGTAATCAGGAAGTT
>NW_007868333.1:0-596 GCF_000696425.1 Galeopterus variegatus
TTAAGACATTATTCAATGTCAGACTAGTCAATTAAGATTACCCACAACTTAAGGGCTCCCATTTTTTAGGGCTTTATGAAAACATCAAAAGATTAGTTGAGAATCAATTAACACCACCAAAAAATATATATATATGCAAAGTTAACTTGAACCTAATAATATGTTCAGCAGCAGCATGCAATATCTTTTGCAGTTTTATTTTTCTTAACTCAGATCTCTTCTTATTAGAGAGCTGGTGACACCCTTAGCCAGGTATGACTATAGAAATAGTCCAATTTTTCTCTCTGGCTTTTCCTCCTTTTTTATCTTTCAGATTCTATATTTGTTCCTTTATGCCTCACAATGATCTGCAGAGTGATAGCGAATTTTTTTGGACCTGGGGTGATATATATGATGCAGAGAAAGCTAATTCCATCTGTCCACAGTTGCTCAATATGTAACATTTAAGTGTGGCATCTCCCTTAATTGAGCCATTAAATGCTTGGCTACTGCTACTGTTCCTAATGGGCCACTGCACTAATCTATGCAACGTTATCACCCAAAGAAGACCATTCTCTTCCAACATCCACAAGGTTAAGGAAGAGGGTAATGAAATG
>NW_007868334.1:0-596 GCF_000696425.1 Galeopterus variegatus
AATAGCCTTCCTACACACAAACAATGCAATAGCCAAAGAAGAAATGAAGAAAATAATCCCATTCACAATAGCTACCAAAAGAATAAAATACCTAGGAATAAATTTAATGGAGGTGAAACCTGTATAATGAAAACTGTAAAACATTGGTGAAAAAAATTTAAGAGGACACAAATAAATGGAAAGATATCCCACGTTCACGAGTTGGAAGAATTAACATAATCAAAATGTCCATACTACCCAAAGCAATCTATACATTCAATGCAATCCCTATCAAAATACCAATGACATTCTTCAAACAAATAGAAAAAATGGTCTTAAAATGTGTATGGAACCACAACAGAGCCCATATAGTGAAAGCAATCTTCAACAAAAAAGAACAATGTTGGAGGCATCACACTTCCTGATTTCAAAATATACCATAAAGCTATAGTAATTAAGATAGCATGCAATTTGCATAAAAACAGACAAGTTGGCCAATGGAATAGAATAGAGAGCCCCAAAATAAACCCACACACTTACAGCCAACTGATTTTCAGCAAAGGTGCCAAAAATATACAATGAGGAAAGGACAGCCTCTTTAACAAATGGGGCTGGGA
>NW_007868335.1:0-596 GCF_000696425.1 Galeopterus variegatus
AACACCTCCACAGTACACCCTGGGGATTTAGTATTCTACACTTCCCCAGAGCCACAAAGTCATTTAACTCCTAAGTGGGAGGGCCCTTACCCGGTCATTCTTTGCACTCCCACAGCTGCCAAGCTTTCCCTACCAAACAACCAAGTAACTCCATGGATCCACATTTCCAGGTTAAAGCCCCGCCCTCAAGGCCCACCTACAAACCTCACGGAATCTACAAGTGAGCCTGAAGTTCAGAGCGAACCCTCTCAAGAAAGCTATTTCTGCACCCCTCATCCCACCAACCTCCTTAAACTTCGCCTATCCCAATCTCCAATCCTCTCACCCATCTCCGTAAACCTCTTTCTACTTTCTTTATTATTTGGATTGTCGGGAGGGGCCCTAGGGCATACTTTATGGGCAGTTAAAGATATCAATACTAAACTTGAACAAGCCTTGACCTCTACCGCTGAGTCCCTTTCATTCCTACAAAAACAGGTCACCTCCCTAGCCAAGGTAACTGTCCAAAGCCGCCGAGCTTTAGACCTTCTTACCACAGAGAAGGGAGGCACACGCATCTTCCTCAGGGAAGAATGTTGTTATTCAATGAATCAGGC
>NW_007868336.1:0-596 GCF_000696425.1 Galeopterus variegatus
CAGTAAAGACTGCAGCCTCTAATTTACTAAAAATTATAAAACCTTTTCTCTTTCTTAGCCTGTGTTAATTTATATATAAAATAGTCAACGATTGAATAGTATTTAATAAAATAATTATCCATGTCTTGAAGTCAAATGAATAATGTAATAAAGGAACTTTCTAGTTTGTTCTTCCAAGAAAATGTATCATCTCCTTTGCAAAATATAATCCTCCAAGTATTCCATGAGCTAAAGGAACTGAAACATAGAAATGCCCAGGTGGAAGCTTTCAAGTCACACAGAGCAGTTCCACTCAGTGACCAAGTCCTGCCTTTAAAATTTCTCAGATTTGTCCCAAATCTACAATCCCACTGTCACTCCCCAAACCCAGACCTTCAGTATATACTGTCTGATTGAAATCCCTCCTCGAATCTCTTACCCCAATCCATTTTTCATACTGTTACCAGAGTAGTCTTTTCAAAGCACAGCCCTGGACAGGTTAGGTCCCTGTTTTAAGAACTTCCACTGGCTCTGTGTGACCTCAATCTTAAGTTCTAAATTCAAATTCTAAATTCCTTAGCCACAGTTCTATCTATACAGCTTCAGCCATCTTTGTA
>NW_007868337.1:0-596 GCF_000696425.1 Galeopterus variegatus
TGTTTTCTAATGTTTTTAAATTGATTAACTGCATTACTGTATATGAAATTTCCCTTTTTTTTATTTTGAAGGAGAAAAAAAGACATTGCTAGCAGTAAATTGAGTATGCTCAAACTGGATCTGATGGCTCAGGAGAAAGTAAGGTCCTCACTTACTGTCACCAAAATATCCCTTGGAGAGAGATGTGTGGGAGCTTTAGGCTTTATTAGGATCCAACTAAATCCTGGCAGTTAAGCAAGGTCTGAAATTAATCTATGATGTGCTTTAAACTTTTCAGTGTACTTTCCTAATTTTATAATTTATAATCTTTGAAAATGCTTCACATGAATTTTATTTCTGTGAATGAAAGGTTATCAAGAAGTCAAAGAAGGTGGTCAGTAGACACAAAATATTAGAGAGATAGGAAGGGTGGGACCTACTGTTCTATAGTAATATAAGGGGACTGAAGTCAACCACAAAGTACTGTGTGTCTTTGAATAGCTAGTTGAGATGATGCCGAACATTCCTAACACAAAGAAGTGACAAGTGTTTGAGGTGGCGGATATACTAAGCACCCTGATATAATCATTGCACACAGTAGGAATGTACCCAAATAA
>NW_007868338.1:0-596 GCF_000696425.1 Galeopterus variegatus
AGATCAGAGTTTCTACACAACCCAGATCCACCAGGTCTCTGGAGAGCCGGAAGTACCTATACATTAAACCCTGAGGTGCACAAAAAGTCTTCCTTAGGGAAACAGCAGCAAAGCAGTAATTTAGCTCAACAACACAGCTCAATAACTGGTTTCCACAGGAATATCCCCATTTTAGAAGTAAACAAAGGACAAAAAATTAGTTTTGGCCCAGGCACACCACCAGCGCCTTGGGGCCTACCTGGGAACTGGAGGCTTGGAGGTAGGGACTGGACCCCACTCCCACATCCAGCCACACCATGCCAGCACCTTGGGGCCCACCCAGGGACCAGGGGCATGGAGAAGGGGACTGGATTCCCCCTCCCACAACCAGGGACATCACAACAGTGCCTTGGGCCCTCCCAGAGACCTGAGGCATGGAGAAGGGGACTGGAACCCCCTTCTACAACCAGGCACACTGCACCAGCATCTTGGAGCCTTCCTGGTGACCTGAGGCATGGAGAATAGGACCGGACTCCCCTACCACAACCAGGCAGACTGTGCCAGTGCCTGAGGACCTGCCTGGGGACCCAAGGCATGGAGAAGGTAGCCAGAGCCCC
>NW_007868339.1:0-596 GCF_000696425.1 Galeopterus variegatus
TTTATATTATTGAAGAAGTATGCTTTTATCTTTAGAGAAATCAGGCCGCCCTGTGTTTTTAGGAAGGGCTTAAATGGAGTTTGGGATTCTTTGTTATTCCAAAAAAAAAAAATCTATTGAGTTCAAATTGAAATAGAAAATGAGAAAGCCTAAAGACCAGCTGGAAAAGTTCATAAGAGGTCTTTTCATCAAAACCTTAATGGCTTTAGTGTCAGCATTTAGGGACAAAGCATTCGGGAGTGTGGTCATCAGCTGTCAGGCACCTGTTGTGTGGATTTATGACACAAGCTATGGACTTTAATTTGTTTCCAGTGAGATGTTGAGGTAAGCTCCACATGCATCAAGGATGACAGAATCTATTTTAGAAGGCAGCAAATAACATTTTAGTAAAAATTTGTCAGTTTTTACGTTGTTTAACTTCATCTAAAATGTCACATTCGGTAAGCTATAGCTTTTGCTAAAGCATCGACATTTATTGAAGTTTTAGAGGAGTGTACATGGTACATAATAAATGTTTAAATAAAATGTTTTTTCCATTCTGTAGTAAAACCAAAGTTTAACTGTGCACGGACACAGTTTTACTAAAGGGAATTACA
>NW_007868340.1:0-596 GCF_000696425.1 Galeopterus variegatus
TGTGTGCAGAGGGTAGTCTCTCTCTGCTTCTGCCATCTACCATGTGACACTCTGCTTTGCTGTGAATGGTCACTAACCACCAACAAGTTTCTCAGATGTGTCCCTTGGACTTTGAACTTCTCAGCCTCTGAAACTGTAAGTAGTAAATATAATTTCTTTATAAATTATCCAGTTTCAGGTATTTCTGTTAGAAGCCATAGAAATGGACTGACACAATGTATTGTTAAAGCAATTATATTACTAAGTGACTATGCCAATTGTTGCATTAGGGCCATAGCTATGCTAATTGTAGGGTTAGGCAATTCATAACTAAAGCCAAAATGTTTCATTATTTTAGTTATACTAAGTTTCCACTTGTATTGTCAGGCCTAGGGTTCAGACCCTTCAAACCCATTGTACAGACTGGGTCACAGACCCCTCACACGCAGGTCCACACTCTAGGTAATTGGGAAAGATCCCAGGAACCATTGGCAGATGACACCAACTCAGTCCTCAGCAGTAGCAGCAGCAGTGGCCTCTCAGGGCATCCTGGGGACACTGGCAGCAACAGCTTCCAGCAGCAGTAGTGAGCTCCCCGTGCCCCCCCCCCCCCGGGG
>NW_007868341.1:0-596 GCF_000696425.1 Galeopterus variegatus
TGTATATCACTGTAATTCATTTTGCTGGCTGTATAATAATTGACTGTGGAAATATCCCACAAGTTATTTATCCACTGCCCCATTAATGGGCATTTGAACAGTTTCTCGGTTTTTGCTGTTATGGGCAGTGCTGCTATAAATCTTCTTGTACATGGCTCCTTGAGTAGAAGTAGAACCCCTGAGAGCTGAGGTGTGTGAATGTTCAGCTATGAACTAGTGCCTATATTATTTACCAATGTGGGTACGCCAATTTAAATTTCCACCAGCAAAAAGGAATAGATCTTTTGATTAGCATGCTCTCTGACTCTCAGTATTGCCAATACCATGCTCTCTGGCTCTCAGTATTGCCAATAGAATAGACATAAAAGTCTGTCTTTGTGGTCTTTTAAATTTCTTTAATCACTAAAGCGTGGAACATATCTTCATGGGTGTGTTTGGTCACATGCTTCCTCTTCAGTGAAATAGGTTCATATTTTTCCCATTTCTGTTGAATTATCTGTGCTTTGTCTGTCGCCTTATAGAACATATCCTCGGGAACAGCTGTGTGTATCATGGATGTCTTCTCTCAGTTGTAGGTGAAATAGCTGCCCAGCACC
>NW_007868342.1:0-596 GCF_000696425.1 Galeopterus variegatus
CAGCACCGCACTCTCCCGAGTGAGCCACGGGCCGGCCCTCTTTTCTTAAATTTTAATTATTATTATTATTTTTTTTGGTGGTTGGCCAGTACAGGGATCTGAACCCATAACCTTAGTGTTATAAGGCTGTGCTCTAACCAACTTCATCTTCTTAAATGTTAGAACTAAATCCATTATTCCTAGAGCACTTAGTTCAGAGCTCTAGCTGAATTTGCTCAGTTGATGTTATACAATAAGTATTATATTTTTTCTTCAAAAGTTAATATTTGCTATGAAAGTCACAGTTTAGGGCCATGGCCCCAATCTTTACCTTTCCTATTAAGAAGTAAACGAGGGATTCTTTGGGAACAATTTGTTTCAATTCTTCAAGTTCTTGTAAAGCAGACTGAAAAAGGCAAAGAAAAACCTTAGTTTAGCAAAGTTTCACAATGTTTTGACTAAGCAAGTATTTTTATTTATTAAATTTCCCAAATCATCTTAACAAAAGCTAACTAGATCTTTTTTTTTTTCTTTCTTAGATTAGATAATGATTTACTACATATGATACCAAACAACTGAACTTATAGAAACAGAGAGAAGGATGGTGGTTGCCAGAG
>NW_007868343.1:0-596 GCF_000696425.1 Galeopterus variegatus
CCCTTTATTACCTTTCCCCTTGGGGAAAAAGCCTGTGACTGCTCTACCATTATTTAATTGGAATTATATCATACGCTCTCATCATTCACACATCAAAGCCACACAACAATGCACATTGTGTATTCTGAGACTTTTTTAACAATCATTTTCATGATTTGAGAAAGACTGACATAATTTACAATGGCTCTATTTTAAGCCTGCAAAGGAAACTAAATTGAATGTAGCCCATCCTGCATTGCTGGTTCCCATGAACTATGATCACGTCCTCTGACTTCCCCTCACACCAGTGGCTGTGCTAACCTTCCTGCATTTATGAAACCCGCGTCCTTGGGAAACATGTCCACGTGTTGTCATATCTTTGCCGGTTATCTCAGGGCTTGACTTCTATGTGTTGCAGCAGACTATGGTAAGCGGTGGAGAATGCTGGGCAAGCTCTAATCCAGAGAGAAAGACACAGCAGTGGGCACGGCTGCAAACTGACCCTCTTCACCAACAAATTGTCAATAAAGTAGAATGTCTCCCTCCTTACATAGCTAAGTATATTTTAAGACCAAACTTTGTAACCCCTAAGAACTCCTTTGCGAGGTACGAATCCC
>NW_007868344.1:0-596 GCF_000696425.1 Galeopterus variegatus
AGAAGGCTCCAAACAAAGAAAAGCCCAAAACCAGATAGGTTCACTGCAGAGTTCTATGAAATCTTCAAAGAGGAACTGATAACAATTCTCTACATACTGTTCCAAAAGATTGAAAGAGAGGCCATTCTTCCAAACTCATTCTATGAGGCAAACATCACCCTGAAACCAAAACCAGACAAAGATGCATCGAGAAGAGAAAACTACAGGCCAATATCCTTGATGAATATAGATGCCAAAATCCTCAGTCAAATGCTATCTAACAGAATACAGCAACACCTACTGAATATTATATGCCATGAACAAGTGGGATTAATCCCAGGGATACAGCGTTGGTTCAACATATGCAAATCAATAAATGTGATACATCACATCAATAAAAGCACAGACAAAACCTGCATGATCATCTCTATTGATGCTGAAAAAGCATTTGATAAAATTCCACATCCTTTCATGATAAAAACTCTGTACAAGGTAGGCTTAGACAGAAAGTATCTCAACATAATTAAAGCCATATATGATAAGCCCACTGCCTATATCATCCTAAATAGGGAAAAGCTGAAAGCTTTTCACTTAAAAACAGGAACTAGACAAGTGTG
>NW_007868345.1:0-596 GCF_000696425.1 Galeopterus variegatus
GTGCTGCAGTGAACATTGGAGAACAGGTATACCTTCGACTTGATGATTTCCATTCCTCTGGCAATATTCCCAGCAGTGGGATAGCTGGGTCATGTGGTAGATCTATCTGCAATTGTTTGAGGAACCTCCATACCATTTTCCATAGAGGCTGCACCATTTTGCAGTCCCACCAACAATGTATGAGAGTTCCTTTTTCTCTGCAACTTCAACATATGCTTCCTAATTTTAATATACTGATTTTCTTGGTCTGTGTAGGCATGAATTTATTTTCTCTTACTGATATAACAACTTCCCACAAATTTATCAGCTTCAAAAAACACCTGCTTATTATCTCAAAGTTCTGTGAGTCATATGGGACACAGCATGGTTTGGTTAGTCCTCTGTCTCTGATTTCACAAGGGCAAAATTGCTGGCAGGACTGCATTTCTTATTGGAGACTCTGGGGGTGAATCTGCACCTAAGCTTATTCAGGTTGTTGGCAGAATTCAGTTCCTTGCAGTTGTAAGACTAAAGTTCCTTCTTTTTTTATTTTTTTATTTTCCTGGCTGTTTTCTGGGGTCATTGTGGCCTCTAGAGGCTGCCTTCCTTCCTTAGCT
>NW_007868346.1:0-596 GCF_000696425.1 Galeopterus variegatus
ATCAAGAACAAACATAAAATTTACAGTGACGCTTGGATGAAAGAATGATGAAATCACTGATACTTTACAAAAAGTTTATGGGGATGATGTCCCAAAGAAATCATCGGTTTACAAATGGATAACTCTTTTTAAAGAAGAGACGAGACGATGTTGAAATCAAAGCAGACCCACCATCCACATCAATCTGTGAGGAAAAAATTAATCTTGTTTATGCCTGAAGTGAAGAGAACCGACGGTTAACAGCTGAAACAATAGCAACACCATAGACCCCTCAATTGGTTCCTCTGACTCAATTCTGACTGAAAAATTACAATTGAGCAAACTTTCCAATCGATGGGTGCCAAAACTTTTGTGTCCAGATCAGCTGCACACAAGAGCAGCGCTTTCGATGGAAAGTTTAAACAGGTGGGATAAAGATCCTGAAGCATTTCTTTGAAAAATTGTAGCAGGAGATGACCCAGGCACTAGCAGTACAATCCTGAAGACAAAGCACAATCAAAGACATGGCTACTAAGAGATGAAAGTGGTCCAGTCAGAGCAAAAGTGGACCAGTCAAGAACAAAGGTTACGGCAACAGTTTTTTGAGATGCTCAAGG
>NW_007868347.1:0-596 GCF_000696425.1 Galeopterus variegatus
TACAATTATTATTTGTCAATTAAAAATAAAATAAATAAATAAATCTATGTATATTTTGTGTGTAATTGTAACTTCAAAGCATAGGCTCTGGAGACAACTTGTATTAGTTGATGTAGTGAGGTCACTTCACTCTTTTACCACATTGAAAATGGGTATAATTATAACTTCTTTAGAGGTTTGCTCTTAGGTTGATTAAATCAAGACACAAACACACAGGAGTTCCTGACAAGTAAGTAGACATCAATGAATATTAAGTAATTATATCCTTTTAGTTTTTAACTTTGCATTGTAAAAAATGGGAAAATAAAAAGGAAATTACAACTTAATATGACTGAAAAATAAGAGGAAATTTTAAAAATATTTTTAAAGTTTTAGTTAAATATGTTCTCTATGTAAAAATGCCTTATCAATGATAGATCCATAGTTTTATAGTACTTTTCTATCTATAGACAGAAATTTTTGTTTGGCAGTGAAATGTAGCAAAGGTTATTGGGCTTTCTCAAATCACATCTATTCAAGTCTTCCTAAGCCTAAGCCATATTTCTGTGCACTGAGATATATTGCAGACATATTAACTGAAGGTGATCATTAAGTAA
>NW_007868348.1:0-596 GCF_000696425.1 Galeopterus variegatus
TGTGAGTTCCTTATGTATTTTGTTTATTAACTGCTTATATGATTCACAAACATTTCCTCCCAATGTGTAGGCTGCCTCTCATTTAAACTGTTTCCTTTTCTGTGAAGATGCTTTTTGGTGTGCTCTATCCCTGCTTGTTTATTTTTGCTTTTGTTGCCTGTGCTTTTGGTGTCATCCAAAAATCCATTGTCAAAATCAATGTCAGAAAGCTTTTCCCCTATTTTCTCTTCCAGGAGTTTTATTGTTCCAGGTCTCTCATTCATTCTGAGTTGATTTTTGCATATAGTGTAAGAGTCCAATTTCATTCTTTTGTGTGAAGATTCTAGTTTTCCCAGCACCATTTATTGAAAAGACTATCCTTTCCCCATGGTGCCTTCTTGGGGCCCTTGTCAAAAATTAGTTGACCAAAAGGGTTAATTTCTTAACATTGGGTTTTGAGAGTTCTTCTATATATACTGAATAGGAGTCCTTTATTAGATATATAATTTGTAAATATTTTCTCCCTGTCTTTGACTTTAAATTTGAATTTGAGGCCCAATTTAAATATTTATTCTTCTATGGATTATGCTTTTACTATCATATCTAAAAAAAATCTT
>NW_007868349.1:0-596 GCF_000696425.1 Galeopterus variegatus
TGTTGCTGTAACATTCAAGCTGCAGTATGTCTGAGAGTCAGTGAAAGTTGTTCTCTGCCTCGAACTCTGAAGCAAGAAAGAAACTTTTGTTTATAGATTTCAGAGGTTTTTCTCTTTGCACTTACCATGAAGTCAAATGTAGATATCACCCACCTTAAGAACTTTTGGCAAAATAACAAGCATGCCTGTTTTTCGATAAGGGAAGAAGCCTCAACTTTCTGTAAACACGAATCCCTTACCATGTTGCAGATATGTGATGTCTATCCATCAAACCTATGATCTTGTGGACTTATGGCTGGTCCTGTACTGGAAGTAAGAGACAAATATGTAATCAGGGACAATTTTTGAAACATTTTAATAATGTCCAATTCTGAGTTGACTTATATAGAATTTCATATAAAAGGACCCACGTTATGTATTCTTTATCTGTCTATTCAAAAAATGTAAAATTTGGGCCGGCCCGGTGGCGCACTGCTACAGTGCACTGCTTGGGAGCGCGGCGGTGCTCCCGCCGAGGGTTCGGATCCCACATACAGACCGGTTCCCGCTCACTGGCTGAGCGAGGCGCGGGGGCAACACCGAGGGTTGCGATCCCG
>NW_007868350.1:0-596 GCF_000696425.1 Galeopterus variegatus
ATAGATTTACTCTGTGACAAAAAGACTATTTCCTTCCCAGCTTGCATGGGGCAGCTCTTCACAGGACACTTATTTGGGGGTGCTGAGGTCTTCCTTCTGCTGGTGATGGCCTATGATCGCTACATGGCCATCTGTAAGCCACTGCACTACTTGACAATCATGGGTCGACAGGTGTGCATCCTGCTGTTTGTGGTGGCCTGGGTTGGAGGTTTTGTGCACTCTATGGTTCAACTTGTCTTTGTGTACAATCTCCCTCTCTGTGGCCCCAATGTCATGGACCACTTTGTCTGTGACATGTACCCATTATTGGAACTTGCGTGCACTGACACCTCCATTATTGGCCTCACTGTGGTGGCCAATGGTGGAGCAATCTGTGTGGTTGTCTTTATCCTTCTGCTAATCTCCTATGGGGTCATCCAAACCTCCCTTCAAACATACAGTCAGGAAGGGAGATGCAAAGCCCTGTCCACCTGCAGCTCTCACCTCACAGTGGTTGTCCTCTTTTTTATTCCTTGTATTTTCATGTATGTCAGACCCGTTTCCAACTTTCCCATTGATAAGTTCATCACTGTGGTTTATACGGTTATCACTCCCAT
>NW_007868351.1:0-596 GCF_000696425.1 Galeopterus variegatus
TTTGATCTTCTCAATGTTTGATCCTGGAACCTGGTGTCGGTTGGACCTCAGTTTTACTTCTTGAAACAGTAGTAGTTGAGCCCCTATTTTGAAGCACCATAAAAATGCATGAGAGTAGAGAGTTATTTCTACTTTTAGCCACACAGTCACTGCTCTTTTCTCTGTAAAATGGAAGTGGCAAACCAAGGGAGAATTGTTAGGTCAAGTACATTATTGCTGTATTTTGGAGTCCTACAAACTCCAATCTCCCTCCCCTGCCACCAACATTACCAATAGCTCATCTATCTCAGCCTTTACCAGGCTTTCTTTTCCACCTTTGCCTCAATGAACTGTCAATGCTGAAGGACACTTATAAAGGGCTCCTCTCTACGAAAATCAGTTCATCTGGGCTTTTCATGCATCCTTCACTCTTTAGTAGTTTCATAGGTGAATATGAGTTTCATAATAGCTGAGTTTTTTTGGTGTTACCATGGGAACAAATATCTCCCACATCATTTCACATCCCAGACAGAAGTTTGGTTATTGTGTTTAAATCGTAGCCAAATTGCTAAGAAAATTATAGTTTATTTTTTCTGTAACTGAGCTGTCTTCCTCAT
>NW_007868352.1:0-596 GCF_000696425.1 Galeopterus variegatus
TTTTTTTTTGCTAATAGGGAAATTTATTTAATGTAAATGCATACATTAATAAAAACGGAATATCTCAGATCAACAATCACCTTTGCACCTTGGGAAACTAGAAAATGAAGAGCAAACTAAGCCCAGACCTAGCAACAGGAGTAAATAATAAAAATTAGAGCATAGATAAAAGAAAAAGAAAATGGGGGGGGAAATAGAGAAAATCGATGAAACCAAAAGTTGGTACTTTGATGAGATCCACGAAATTGACAAACCTTTACCTAGATGGACTAAGAAAAAAGAGAGAAAACTCGAATAACTAAAATGAGAAATGAAAGAGGTGTCATTACAACCAAATTTACAGAAATCAAAAGGGTCATAAAAGAAAACTATGAATAATTGTCAGTCAACAAATTAGATCATCTAGATGAAATGAATGAATTCCTAGAAACATGCCATCTATGAAGACTGAATTATGAAGAAAACAGAAAGTTTGAACAGAACTGTAACTTGTAAGATGAGTGATTATCATTTTTTGGTTTCCTGATGCAGGACACCCTTGAGGATTTCTTGAACAACTGGCTGTGTGTTGGTGAACTCCCACAATTTTTGTCTAG
>NW_007868353.1:0-596 GCF_000696425.1 Galeopterus variegatus
ATTCAGTGTGGCTATATGAATTTTTTTGGCCAATAAGTTTAAGCAGTAGTGATGTGTGTCCCCTCAGGGCAGGATTTCTAGGTGGCAATGTGTGACGTGCCATGTTCTTTTGTAACTCTGCAGTGGCAGTGGAAGCAATTTTTGAGATGAATATTATTTCAACCTGGCTCACTTACTACTTTAATGAGGCAAGCTCTCTATTTAACTAATTGGACATATAATTTCTATAAATGAAATTTTCTTTATTTTTCTTTGACGCCATTGAGCTTTTGGAATAGATGGTAATCTAGCCTTTTCTGCTATTCTGTTTTTACTAGATATTAATATAGCTACAAAAATTTTTCCACCCTTCATTTACTCTAATGTTTAAATCTGTCTTCAGTAAAGAAAATAAAAGTGAGACTAAAAAAGTTTCAGTCCGACAACTTTTGTATCAAGTGGTCATTAATATTTAATGTCATTATAGATATGTTAAAATGTTTATCATCAAATTACATTATACTTTTAAAAAACTTTATTCTCTGTACTATTTGGATCTTTATCTCTACTCTCATGACTTCTTTAGATTAATAAGATTTAAATATCAATCTGTTTTC
>NW_007868354.1:0-596 GCF_000696425.1 Galeopterus variegatus
GGGGTGCCACAGGCCTCAATCCTGCCCCTCCTCTTTCATTCTTCTTCCATCCCATTTCTTTTCCCTTTCCCATCTCCCTCTCCCAACTGCTCTGCAACAACATCATAGAATGTAAAAAATATATTAATAAAATAAACTTTAAAAAAAAAAAGGTAAATCAGATGAATTCTTAAAGCAAGCCCTGGGGTCAAAGTAGACCCAACTAATTCACCTAGTGTGTTGTGACAGTGTCCCCAAACACTCCTGGGCTGGGGTGGGCTGAAGTTGGACAGTGAGCTCTGGCTTACAGGCCATTTTAACTGCAAAGATAAATATTTGGGCAGAAAAATTTTCCTATGATTCAAGAGAACCCCAAACAATCTTGCCATGCCTCAGTACCCCCTTCCTGAGAAGGAAAACAATTCTTGGCAGGCACTTTCAACCCCAAGCCCAACATGGAAGTGAGTCAACAGCTGGACATAACAACGCCCGTGCTTAAACTAGGTAGACTTGAATAGCCTGGAACCAAATAGGCCAAAAGGCCATCCCAAGCCAACACTGAGTTTTGGATATTACCACTTCAGTGGAACAAAGACCATGCCTTTCAGCACCACAAG
>NW_007868355.1:0-596 GCF_000696425.1 Galeopterus variegatus
TCTCACTTACATGTGGAATCTAAAAAGTCAACTCATAGAAGCAAAGAGTAGCCAGAGACTGAGGAAATGTTTGTCATAAGATGCAAAATTTCAGTAAGACACGATGAATACATTCCAGAGATCTATTGAACAGGGTGGTGACTACAGTTAATAATAACGTACTGTAGGGCCGGCCCGGTGGCGCACTGGAGAGTGCTCCGCTTGGGAGCGCAGCGGCGCTCCCGCTGAGGGTTTGGATCCCATGTGGAGACTGGTTCCCGCTCACTGGCTGAGCGCGGTGCGGGCACAACACCGAGGGTTGCGATCCCGTTGCCAGTCAGTAAAAAAGACAAAAAAAGGAAAAAAAAAAAAAATAATGTACTGTATACTTGAAAGTTGCTATGAGAGTAGATTTTAAATGTTCTCACCAAAAAAAAAAAAAAGTATGTGAAGTGATGGATATGTTAATTAGCTTGATTTAATCATTCTGCAATGTATACATATATCAAAACATAACTTTGTATACATAAATATATACAATTTTTATTTGTCAATTAAAAAAAAAAGATGATAATGGAGTGTAGCTGGGCCTTGAGAAATATATACTGACCAAGCAA
>NW_007868356.1:0-596 GCF_000696425.1 Galeopterus variegatus
GAAACAACCCAAATGCCCATCAACTAATGAAGGGATAAGTGAAACGTGGTACATCCATACACTGCAATATTTTTCAGCAACAAAAAGGAATGAAGTACAGACATCTGCTATGACATGAATAAACCTTGAAAACATGATACCAGGCTGGCTGGTTAGTTCACTTGGTTAGAGCATGGTGCTGACATCACCAAGGTCAAGGGTTCGGATCCCTGTTCCAGCCAGCCACCAGAAATAAATAAATAAATAAATAAATACAAATAAAACCAATTTAGGTCTTAAAATGTCCAGAGGAAGAGACGCTAGGGTCCATATGCCAGCACTGATACTTGCTGTACCGACTGTGAGGCCTTAGGCATGTGACCAAGCCTTGGTATCCTCATCCAGAAAATGGGGGAATAATCACACCTTTGTCACAGGACTGTTTTGAGAGTGAGATGAGGGTAGATATGAGACACACTGAGTACCAAACCACAAGGAAGAGGAGGTCACGGGAGTTTTGTTTCTCATTTATTATTTTTATTATATTTTATTTATTTTTATTTTTTTTCTTAATTTTATTTTGCCAATTTACAATGTGGGTGATTATTGTGGCCCAT
>NW_007868357.1:0-596 GCF_000696425.1 Galeopterus variegatus
AAAGATTTCTGCCAGGAAATCTGCTATTAATCTGAAGGAGGCTCCCTTATAGATAACTTGACTCTCCTCTTTTGCTGTTTACAGAATTCGGTCCTTTACTTTTGACACTGACTACCATCTGCCTTGGTGAGGACATTTTTGGATTGAACCTGATTGGGGATCTTTGAACTTCTTGAATCTGAAAGTCCATATCTTTCCAAATACTTGGGAAGATTTCTGCTATTATTTTGTTGAATAGGTTTTCCATGCCTTTTCTTTTCTCCTCTTCTGTAACACCCCATAAGCTGGACATTTGCATGCTCAAGGTCCTCTGACAGCTCTTGCAGGTTTTCTTCATTTAAATAAAAAATTCTTTTTTTCTTCCATTTTTTTTCTTTTGTCCACTTGGGTTATTTCAAAACCCTGTCTTCAAGGTTAGCAATTTTCTTCTGCTTGCTCTAGCCTGTTGTTTAAACTCTCCATTGTATTTTTTATTCACTGAATGAGTCCTTCAGTTCCAGGTATTTTGCTATGTTCTTCTTAAAGGTATCTATCTCTTTATGAAGTTCCTTCTTAAGATCCTTGTTTTTTTTTTTTTTTTTTTTTTTTTTTTTTTT
>NW_007868358.1:0-596 GCF_000696425.1 Galeopterus variegatus
CAGCCAGATGAACACTAGTTCTTACAACAGTTCTGTCCTTCACTTATGTGGCAGGGTTACCAGCTGACATCTGTGAAGAGTTAGCAGTGTCACAGCATATACTGTAATGGTAGATTATGTTTAGATAGTATTTTGCTTCAATTACATTCAAGGTAATTTTTCATCTAGTCTCATTCATTCATTGAAGATATTTGTCCTTATTTTCTATTTGTTGAAAAGCATTGAGACACTGAGCACCTCCCCCCGCAAAAATGAAGCAAAGGAGAGCTAGTGAAAGACTTGACCTTTTCTCAATCATTCTTCTCTAATACTGTACTGTACTGAAATTCTTGATATTGTTACCAGTTCTTTAATCCCTATTAATAAACATCTGTTCACCTAATTTTTTTTGTCATCCAGTTTATTTTATTTTATTTTTTATCATTGAAATTAGTTTTGGAATAAAATAGGAGCTAAGTACAAGGAGATTCAAAATGTCTGTGTCACATGCAAATTTGCCCGTGAAATTCCATACCTATGAACAGAACCAGCATTATGTTCTCTCTTCCATTAGAACGTCTAGGCTTGTCTGATTCTGGCATAAGCAATATAATTAG
>NW_007868359.1:0-596 GCF_000696425.1 Galeopterus variegatus
ATGAGACTAGTTTGATCCGTTTTATAAGATTGATGTGAATACGTTGATTAGTTTAATTAGTCTGGTGGCACTAGATTGAACAGTTTAATAAGATTGGTGAGATTAGTTTGATTAGTTTAATTAGATGATGAGAATATTTTGGTTATTTTAATTAGATGGATGAGACTAGTATAATTAGTTTAATTTGATTGATGATACTAGGTTGATTAGTTTAAGTAGATTGATGAGACTAGTTAGAGCAGTTGAATAAGATTGTTGGTATTAGTTTACTTAGCTTAATTTGATGAGACTAGTTTGATCAGTTTTATTAGATTGATATGATTAGTTGGATTAGTTTAATTAGTTTGATGGGACT
Source organism: Galeopterus variegatus (assembly GCF_000696425.1). Taxonomy (NCBI): domain Eukaryota; kingdom Metazoa; phylum Chordata; class Mammalia; order Dermoptera; family Cynocephalidae; genus Galeopterus; species Galeopterus variegatus. The sequence continues at coordinate 356 of NW_007868359.1, forward strand.
AGTTTGAGCAGTTTAATAAGATTGGTGAGATTAGTTTGATTAGTTTAATTAGATGATGAGAATATTTTGGTTATTTTAATTAGATGGATGAGACTAGTATAATTAGTTTAATTTGATTGATGATACTAGGTTGATTAGTTTAAGTAGATTGATGAGACTAGTTAGAGCAGTTGAATAAGATTGTTGGTATTAGTTTACTTAGCTTAATTTGATGAGACTAGTTTGATCAGTTTTATTAGAT
>NW_007868360.1:0-596 GCF_000696425.1 Galeopterus variegatus
GATGTGCCGTGCATCTTTCTGGCAATTGGTTGCTTTGTAGCCTCAGTCCACAAACCAGGGTGCTGGCACACAGTTCTCAAGATTCTGGGATCCGAAAAGAGAATTGATTTTTTTTTACTTATTGTTTAGTTTCTGCCATATTTTTGTTTACCAGTTGCAAACTAAACTTACACCACAGAAGCATTTTCTTTTACAAGTGCCACCTGCCTTCTCACTGAAATCCATACTGTGTTTTGCACAGTTACCTCCGATACCTTTAGAATGTGGGAAAACAGCCATTTTGGTAAGAGTATTTCAGCAAAGATATATTTTGGGCTGTCACATTTCTGTCAGCTGCCCACAGGTGAACTGGAGGGAGAAGGGCTTTTGTCCTTTAAGGATCTCACGTTCTGCTTTCAGCAGCTTTATTTATGAAAATATGCAGGGGATGAGTGTTTTTCATAAATGAGTTTCTAAACATTTTCAGTTTTGCCTTCCTAAGTTTATCATCCACAGGAAAGTATAAATGACAGTTTGGGATATAAACCCAAGTGCATTTTGGACACTTTTTTGGCCAAAAATGTCTCCATAGGATGGATGTTTGATGAAGCTAATAA
>NW_007868361.1:0-596 GCF_000696425.1 Galeopterus variegatus
TATTGTTATTGATATAGTATTAGAATCTATAACATCTCAATATGATAAAAAGTATGTGCATCTTATGCACACACATGCTCTCTAGTTGTTTGACTTTAAATGTAATCACTAATGCTATGATAAAAATAGTGTTGGAATTTATCTTTATAACCTTAAGCTTGAAGTAAAATATAAACTTTTGATTAAACCTTTCCAAAGTTAACAAATAGGCCTCACTTAACCTTAAAAGCTAAAAAAATTGACAAACTTTTAAAAACTACTTCAACAAAAAAGTAAAATCTGAATATTCAAATCAACATATTATAAATATGGATTTTTAGAAAAAGAGGGAAAGGAACATACTTTGAATATATCTTTTTTCTCATTGATTCTTAAAAAATCAACCAGCACGCAAGGATCTATTAACTTTAAGAGCAACTTATAAAGCTACTTGGATTAAGTATAAAATGTAACTCCCAGAAATGCTTTAAAACATTTTCAGATTATTAGATAAGATAAAAGAGAAGAAATAAAGTCTAACAATATCTTGATAAACTGTCAATAGGAAAAAAATGTTTTTGATTTGAAACTTTAATGTTAAATGTCAAATTTTTAAT
>NW_007868362.1:0-596 GCF_000696425.1 Galeopterus variegatus
ACATTTTGCTTTGTTGAAAAGAATTTCCATTTGATTTTTACTGTGGGTTGCCTATGTTTTAACATTTTATTTAGTGGACAATAAAAATTTGTTGGATTTCCATTTGCTCTGAAAATCTGTGGCATCAGTTTCAAGAAGAGAAAATCAATTTGGATTTGTTCTATTTATAAGAGCCATTGTATTTGGTTACTATGTCTTCATTATATTTTTCATGTTCATATTATTTTCATGCCCTTTTCATTTATTTGCAATGATCCTGGTTAACTTTTCATGAATATGATTCTGAGTTTTCTTTTTATAACGTCAAACAGATGACTCAATGTTAGACAGATTTTCCCCCTTCCTTTTTTTACTATAGGGCACTTTTATCTCTTCCTGAATTATTTAAAGCCACATCATTTCAAACCTTTTCTCCAGATATTGCTAGCCACTTACAGAAAATTTAGAAAAATGTGGCAAGAAAGTGAAAATAACTTACATGAAATAAAATAAGCAGATATCTGTTAGTATTACGAACGATGATACTGGCTATTTCGGAAAAATAGTTCCTGAACTATATCACATTTTAAAGTGAGCCATGAAGAGTGCACATCTTT
>NW_007868363.1:0-596 GCF_000696425.1 Galeopterus variegatus
GTGGCTCAGCAGTAACCATGGCTCAGCAGAGACTGTGGCTCAGCAGAGACTGTGGTTCAGCAGCGACCATGGCTCAGCAGAGACTGTGGCTCAGCAGTGACCGTGGCTCAGCAGTGATTAACCATGGCTCAGCAGAGACTGTGGCTCAGCAGTGACCGTGGCTCAGCAGTGATTAACCATGGTTCAGCAGTGACCATGGCTCAGCAGAGACTGTGGCTCAGCAGTGACCGTGACTCAGCAGTGACCGTGGCTCAGCAGTGACCATGACTCAGCAGTGACCATGGCTCAGCAGTGATGGAGGCTCAGCAGTGACCGTGGCTCAGCAGTGACCATGACTCAGCAGTGACCATGGCTCAGCAGTGATGGAGGCTCAGCAGTGACCGTGGCTCAGCAGTGACCCTGGCTCAGCAGTGATTGTGGCTCAGCAGTGATCATGGCTCAGCTGAGACTGTGGCTCAGCAGTGACCGTGGCTCAGCAGTGATTGTGGCTCAGCAGAGACTGTGGCTCAGCAGAGACTGTGGTTCAGCAGCGACCGTGACTCAGCAGTGACCGTGGCTCAGCAGTGATTAACCATGGCTCAGCAGAGACTGTGGCT
>NW_007868364.1:0-596 GCF_000696425.1 Galeopterus variegatus
ATTCCCCAACTTTTCCTTTGAATACCTTAGGTCAGCTCCTTGTTTGCTGCAGCTACTATCAATGGCTCACACAACCCTGATGTTAAACAATTGCCACTGACCTTTTTCAACAAATGCCATTAGGGGAAAAGGCTCTTTGTACTGAGTAAGCTCCAAGTCAGGTCAAATAAACAAAGCCTCATAAGTGGGGTCTTCCAGGGAGCCACCACACAGGTGAAATAATGACGGTTATCTGGAAATTAAGCTTCGGAGGAGTTCCAGCTCTGTTCTGTTCCTTCCAGTGGCCCTAGGCTACTGGTTTTCACTGTGATTGCAGAGCTATTGACTTTCAAACCTACCGCAGGGCTGGGGAGAAAGAGATGGGACTAGGGCAAGTTAAAACACCAGAGAGCCCCCGGAGGTAACCAAAACTTAGCTGTTTTTTTGAATAGACACTCCCCGGATTAATTTCCAGAGTTCTGAAAAAGTTGACTTTCACAATTTTTGCCAGTATTCTTTTTGCTTTTATGAGAGAGAGGAGTTCTTTATCCTGCTATTCCTGCTGATGTCACCCCTTCAGGCTGGTTTTTGAGCTCAGTTTTCCTACCCCTCCAAAG
>NW_007868365.1:0-596 GCF_000696425.1 Galeopterus variegatus
CAGGGTGTGTGGTCTCTGTAAAGCTTCCGCCTCCCCTGCTGGACGTCTCCCTGCTCCATACGCACTTGATGTTATATTTTTATAAATATAAATTGGTTGATTTGTGGGAGAGAGTGACGCTGGGGACGGTCTATTCTGCCATCTTGACTGGAAGTCTTTGGTCTATTCTGCACCTTGACCGGAAGTCTTGTTACTTCCTGCTACTTTTATGATCTGGCCACACTGAACTATTTGTCATTCCCAGCACACAATGTAGGTTCATGCCTCTCTGACCAGTGTTTGCTATTCATCAGCCTGTGATGCTCTTCCTCACTGTCACTTGGCAAAATTCTATGCATCCTCTCAAGACCCAGGTCGAATGTTCAAGGTTTGGAACCTCCTCCCAAATGCCTCCATGTTCCAAGCAAAATTTACTATTTCCTTGGCATTCAATAGCATGAACTAATGACCCAGCTGGCCTGGATTCAAATCAAAGTTCCACCCCTTCCTATCTATTTCACTTGAGGGAAATTACTTAACCTTTCTGTACCTCAGTTGTCTCACCTATAAAATGAGGATTACTATGATTATTGTTATAGCACCTAATATGTGTTCTA
>NW_007868366.1:0-596 GCF_000696425.1 Galeopterus variegatus
ATACTATTACTTATGTGTTACACTTTTGGTAATTTACCTAAGTTCTTCATCATTTTGCTGCATTTTTTGATTTTTCATATTGCACTCTGCTTTTCAGTTTGGAATGCTTCTTTTCTCAGCCATGGCTAGTCTACTAACAAGCCCATCAAAGGTGTTCTTCATATCTCACATAGTAATTTTTATTTCTAGCATTCCCTTTTGATTGTTTCTTACAGTCTCTGTCTCTGCTTATATTACCCATCTCTATCTGTATGTTGTCCACTTTTCACATTAGAGCCCTTAACATATTGATAATGGTTATATTATTTTATATTGTCAGGCTTATAATTCCCACATCTCTGCCATCTATGACTTGGGGTCTGATAATTGCTTTGTCTCTTTCACTTGTGTTCGTTGCCTTTTATTATGCCTTATACTTTTTGGATGAAAGCTAGGCATGAGGTACCTGGTAAAATAAACTGAGTTATATAGGGCTTTAATGTGGTTTTTGTTTGTTTGTTTACCTGGCCTGTAGTTAGGCTAAGGCTGCTTATGGTAACTGAGGTGTCAGCTGCTGAAGTCTCCACTAGTGTTCTTGTTTTTGTCTCCCTTGATGT
>NW_007868367.1:0-596 GCF_000696425.1 Galeopterus variegatus
GAACAAAAACCATGAATATCAGATTATAGAAATCTGTAAGTATGTATGTTTGTCCTCAACATATGGTGCTGAAATCTTATTGATCTGTGTTAAATTTAGTCATTTTTGTAGAGATAGCACGAAGGCTCATGAGCTGGGGAATGTGAACCAGCCAACTTTCCTCCTCAGCATCGGCCTAAATCCTGTCCATGCTTTAGGGTACACGTAGGTCCTGCCACTGTAGGAATCTTACCCTGGACAACACAGAGGAACCCTGAGATCACGGTGCTGAGTGAAATAAGCCCTTTGCAGAGGGACAAACTACTTGATTCCTCTTATATGAGGAATCTAAAATAGTGAAACACAGAAGCAGAGAACAAAATGGTGGTTGCCAGGGGCTGGGGAGACAGGAAATAGGGAGCTGTTGTTTAGTGGGTGAAAGGTTTCAGTTACACAAGACAAATACTTTCTAGAGATTTGCTGTACAGCCTTGTGCTCCAAGTCAACAGTACTGTACTACACACTTAAAAATTAAAGAAGGTAGATCTCATGTTAAGTGTTCTCACCACAGTGAAAGATAAATAAAATAAAATAGATGGACTAAAATTAAAATGCCA
>NW_007868368.1:0-596 GCF_000696425.1 Galeopterus variegatus
TATACCAATGAATAATTTAAACAATTTTTTTTTATACTAGGTACCAGTCACTGTCCTAGGCGCCAAACAACTGTAGAAAATCAGGCATGCTTTTTGGCCTTATGAAATTTAAATTCTAGATAGAGATAGAAACAAACCAATAACCATTTAATTAAAAATATTTCTCTTTGTAAAAGAGAAGTAATACAGGCAAGTTGGAGTTTAATCAGAGAGAGTGAAAAAGGCAGCTGTTCAAACTGGAGGGAGAGTTCAAGCTCAGATCAAAAAGTTCTCCCATAGTAGGACATGGTGAAAATTTTTTTTGTTTATCTGTTCACAATATTACACTGAAAGCTATATGTAAAATAGAGAGTACAGAATGGAAGCAAAAAGTCAGTTAGAATGTTATTTACGGGAGACCGTGGAAGAAAACAGAGGCATATACACATGCAATTGTTTGTTCTATTGTGATCATACTGAGAATTAATATAACGGCTGAATTCAAGAATATTTTACAAATAGATTTTCCAGAGCTGTAGATAAAAGATCTAAGTTAAAAGAGAAAGAAAAAGCAAAGATGACTATCAGTTTCCTGGCTTGAAAACTTCAGTATGTTT
>NW_007868369.1:0-596 GCF_000696425.1 Galeopterus variegatus
TCTTTTCCTTGTATATTTGAAGTGAAAATTTTCCTATTGAAAATGAATTATAGTAGGCCTGGCCGGTTAGCTCAGTTGGTTGGAGCACAGTGTTGATAACACCAAGGTCAAGGATTAATATCCCAATGCCAGCCAGCCAAAAAAAAGAAAATTAATTATTAATTATCCCATGAAGGGCAGTAAGCTCAACTCTGGGTATGGACTAGAAGATCTGCCAAAAACAAAGGACCCGATAACTGGTGGGCCATGTGACCTCTCTGATCCTTTGTTTCTCCTTGTCTTTAAAAGTATTTCAACGTTTTTGAAACTCTAAGAGTTTGTAAAGATCCTCATTTTCTGAAGAAAAAATATTTAAGACCTAGAGAATTGAAATGGCTTCAAGTGAACAAAGCAGGATTTACACATCTATGTTCCTTGCATTCCACCAGGTTATCAGTAAGATTCCCAATGTCCCTACCAACCCTCAAGTGCCCCATTTCTTATATCTGGGGCAATTACCACTGAGAGCAATGACAGAGAATGAGACCCTCCAAGTATTCCCCACTCACTTGGTACACTGCGAAGTGGAGGAGGAGGCACATTTTTAACAGCTATCA
>NW_007868370.1:0-596 GCF_000696425.1 Galeopterus variegatus
CTTCTCATACACTCTCACATTGAGTCTGCCAACTCTTCTATGACCTGCTCATTTAGAAAGGCTGTTGATATTTACCTCTTAGAGCAAGGGGTCTGAGTAATCAAGTGTTCATTTCAAAGCTAGGATTTTGAAGAAGTCCTTTAACTCTGTTTCCCTATTTGCAAGAAAGAGAGAATTCCCCTTGTTTTTCACGTTACATGTCATGAAGAAAAATGATCCCCATGACTATGCTTTGGACTACCTTGTGGAAAAGAGCTAAATAAGTATGCAGTTTATGACTGTTATGGTTGTTGATATACTGCTCTGGCTTCCTGTTTGCTGGATGTATCTTATCACAACCGTCCTCCATGATGTGAATTCGAGACCTTAAAAAGAGTCTTTCTTTAATGTTTTCATCAACTCGAAATGAAAGCAATAGGCTGGGAGGCAGAGAGCTTCTTGGGGGTAGAGGCTGTGTCTTACTCATCTGTGGATTCCACATATTTGGCATAAAAGAAACAAGCGATAAATGTTATTTGAGGATAAAGGACCAGAAGAGGAAGAGAGAGGGAAGGAAGAAGCCACTATCTCGTCAACTAAATTTGATACTTTTTCAA
>NW_007868371.1:0-596 GCF_000696425.1 Galeopterus variegatus
GTGCTAATTTACAGTCCCATCAACAGTGTAGAAGTGTTTCCCTTTCTCCCCTTCCTCATGAACATTTGTTATTCTCGGTCTTTTTTATAATGGCCAGTCTAACTGGGGTGAGATGATATTTCAATGTGGTTTTCATTTGCATTTCCCTGGTATTTAGTGATGCTGAGCATTTTTTCATGTACCTGTCAGCAATTTGTATGTCTTCCTTTGAAAATTTCTATTAATCTCCTCAGCCCATTTTTTAATTGGATTATGTGGTTCTTTACTGTGAAGTTGAGTTGCTTACATATTCTGGATATTAATCCCTTGCCAGATGTAGAGCTTGCAAATATTTTCTCTCATTCTGAAGTGCGTCTTTCTGCTGTGCTGATTGTTTCCTTGGCAGGGCAGATGCTTTTTAGTTTCATATAATCCGATTTATTTTTCCTTTGTTGCTTTTGCTTTTGGAGTCTTATTCATAGTTTTTACCCAGCCCTACTCCCCGAAGGGTTTCCCCTAAGTTTTCTTTTAGTAATTTCATGTGTTTGGGTCTTATATTTAAGTCTTTACTCCATTTTGAGCTGATTTTGGTACATGGTGAGATACAGTTTCAGTTT
>NW_007868372.1:0-596 GCF_000696425.1 Galeopterus variegatus
ATCTGTAAAAGTAAGTTTCAGCTGTGCATACAGAAGCCTAGCTAAAGATTTATTTCTTAGCCTCCTTTCCAGCTAGATGTGGCCATGAGACTAGAATCCAGCCAGTGGGATGTGACTGGAATTACTGTGTGCAACTCTTGAGAGTGCCCTTAAAAACAAAGGAGTGCCTGCCCCCCACCCCCAATCCTTCCCCCCAGCTGGAATGAGGATGTGGTGGTGGAAGCTGGAGCAGCTGTCTAAGACTCTGAGATGGAAGCTTCTTGAGGATGGCAGAACCAACCAGTGAGAGGGTACCCAGGTCCCCATATCCCTGGAGCCACCACATCCACTCTGGTCTGCTTTGTGCTTTGGTTGTATAGTAAGAGAGAAGTAAACTCTTATTTGTTTAAATCACTGTTGTTTTGGTCTTTGTAATCTAAACACGTAACATACCTAATATCCATTAGTAGGTATGTAGACATCAATTTCTTTTCATTTGTCTTTCATGAGATAAGGTTGTGCTTCCTGCATCTGTGGATTTGTGGCTTCCAGCTATCCTGGGAAACATTTAGCTGTTGTCTCTTTATCTCTCCCATTGTTTCCATTCTTCCCTTCTA
>NW_007868373.1:0-596 GCF_000696425.1 Galeopterus variegatus
CTATTCCAAAAAACTGAAACAGAAACCATTCTCCCACACTTGTTCTATGAAGCCGGCATCACCCTGATACCAAAACCAGACAAAGATAAAATAAAAAAAAAGAAAATGACAGGCAAATACCCTTAATGAATTTAGATGCTGGATATTATTGTTACTGTTGAAGTATCTGTCTTCAGGTTATCTGTCATTCTTCTTGAGATCAGGTCTTTTTCTTAGTAGCTTTTAAGATTTTCTAATCAGTCTGTATTTCTTTTCTAGTAGTTTAAAGAATTTTCTAGTCAGTCTGTGTAATCAAAAATTTTACTACAATGTAAAATTCTTCTCAGTACTCAGAACAAATTTTAACTTGAGAATTATTATTTTATTAATTCAGAAGAAGTAGCTCCTTTCTATTTCATTATAACTCTTCTATTTTCTCCACTCTCATGTTCTGGAGTTCCAAGTGAAGGGGAGCCAAACCTCTTAGTTCTGTTTGCCCTGTCTCTTGATTGTATTTTCTGGGGGAATTCTTCAATATTATCTTCCTAATCATTAATTTTTTTTTGAAATTCTAAAAATTTATTTATTTATTTTTATTGCAACATGATTATACACAT
>NW_007868374.1:0-596 GCF_000696425.1 Galeopterus variegatus
TGTTGGAGGCGGATGATCCACAGAAACACAGTTTTGGAGACAGAAGAATCTTGGTGATTGGGCACTTTTTACTTTTTAGATAAGAAAATTCAATCCGGTAATTGCAGAATGTCTCACAACTATTTAGCAGTGGAGTCAGCAGAACCCAATGACACTTGACTTTTAATCCAGAGAGTTTTGGTCTCCCTCCCCTCCCACCACCAGCTCTCATGAGATGGGCTGTTCTAAAATACTGTAGAAAAAACCTTCAGAGCTGGTACCAAAATGCCTTTTTGCAAGGGGCATTTCCTTGATAAGTCACATGCACAGCTGCTATGAGTCAGAGAGAGAATGAATTGGCAAGAAATAGGAAAGCAAAGAGAGCTGAATTATTCTCCTTAGGAGCATGACATTTTTTTTTTAAAGAATGTATGTTTAATTTTATTTATTGCTCCTGAGATGTTGTGGACAGAGAAGTCAGAAATGAGAAGAAAAAATGGGATACTGCTTTGTAGGCAAAAGTCCCCCTTGGCTGAAAAGACAAAGGATTGTTATTTTTTTTTATTTTATTTTTTTGTCTTTTTCCGTGTCCGGCAACGGATCGCAACCCTCAGTGT
>NW_007868375.1:0-596 GCF_000696425.1 Galeopterus variegatus
CCAAAATCTGCAGTGTAGGCCAGCAGGCTGGAGACACAGGAAGGAGCCAATCTTGCACTTCCGGTTTAAAGATTATCTGTTAGTAGTATTCCCTTGTTCTCAGGGGAGGTCACTCTTTTCTTTCACTCACACCTGCAACTGATTGGAAGATGTCCACCCAAATAATGGAGGACAATCTGAAACACTCACAGCGAACAGATTTTAATGTTAATCTCCAGTGACACTCTCACAGAAACATCCAGAATAATGCGCAGTAACATTGACACAAAATTAAGCATCACACACTCTTTTCTAACTACCTTGAGAAGCTTATTAATCTCTCAAACTCAGTTTTCTCTGCTTTGTTATGTTTGTCTTTTTTATCTTTGTATTATTAATAACAACAACATTGTTAGTTTGAGCCAAGAATTAAATGAGGTAAATACATAAAGCACCTAGCAATGTAACCCTTGATAGATAACTCATAAATGATGGTATTTATAGAAACCAGGTCTGATTGATTCATTTTTCTTTCTCAAAGTTTGTGAGTATGCAGATTCAAAGCTTCCAGAGTCAAGTGTTGTTGGTTAGCTTGTTTGAATGAATATAAGGGATCA
>NW_007868376.1:0-596 GCF_000696425.1 Galeopterus variegatus
CCCGGGGAGGAGCCCTCTTGCCAGGATCTGAGGGGTTGTTGGAAGTGTCACAAGTTTGCCGAGATGCTCCTGAGATTGCTCCTGAGATACGCCTCCCTACGTGACAGTATCTGGAGAAATGGGGTGCATGGTTGTTAGCTGCTATCTGACTGGGCATGGGATTCTTAACCAGACAGATGCCTGATGCTGCTACAGATTTTGGGGGAAGATTGGCAGGTTCTCTTGGCACAGTCACTCTGATATTATGGAGAGACCCTCTGGTCTTGCTGTGGGTCGGCAGAGAGGACTCACTGGGCTCGAGGCAGCTCCACGCCAAGACCTCTGTGCCTTTTGCCCCGGCCTAGACCTGCTGCCAGCCTCCCAGCCCCACCATTCCACGGGCTGGGAGTGAGTGGCCCTCCACCTGTGTCCCCTCCCACGCTGTTCTGCATCAGTTGCTGCCATGACAAAGGACCACCATGGATGGTGGCTTAAATGCAGAAATGCCCAATGGCTAGGAGTCCGGGATTCAAGGTATCAACACGGTTGGCCCCTCTGAAGATGCTAGAGAAGGGTCTGCCCCAGGCCTCTCTCTCTGCCTTGTTTTTTTTTTTTTT
>NW_007868377.1:0-596 GCF_000696425.1 Galeopterus variegatus
ATAAAATTGATCATTAGAAAGGTTGCTTCAAGGAGATAAAAATTTCCCTCAAATATGACAAGAGGTTATTATCTTACTCTGCAGGGTTTATACAAATTGGTAAGATTTATAGTAAGTTTGCAATAGTTAAATGAGCAAAGAACCAGATAATTCATAATCAAAATTAACTAGTAAACAAACATAGAAACAAGTTGGAATGAAGAACCATTTTTATCTATAAAATTAGGGGGGAAAGGGAAAATCAATGCTTGTAGGGTAGACTGTTAATCTACCTCAAGCACTGGAGCTGACAATGTAAATAGGTACATTGGAAAGTTTGCCAATACATTTTAAGAATTTAAGTGAGCCAGCCCATGGCTCACTTGGGAGAGTGTGGTGCTCATAACACCAAGGCCACAGGTTCAGATCCCTATATACCGATGGCTGGTTAGATCACTTGGGAGAGCGTGGTGCTGACAATACCAAGACAAGGGTTAAGATCCCCTTACCAGTCATCTTTATTAAAAAAAAAAGAAAAAAATCATATCCTCATAACAAGAGTTACATACGTGACAATACTCAATTCTTCATTATTTTAAGCCACTCTCCCAAAATGA
>NW_007868378.1:0-596 GCF_000696425.1 Galeopterus variegatus
CCAAGCTAATCAATCTAGTAAAACTAATCTGACCAAGCTCATCAATCGAAGTAAACTCATCTGACCCAACTAATCGATCTAAGTAAACTCATCAGTCCAATCCCATCAATCTAAGTTTACTCATCAGACCAAGATGTTCTATCGAAGTAAACTCATCTGACCAAGCTCATCAATCGAAGTAAACTCATCAGACCGAGTTCAACGATCTAACTAGACTCAACAGAGCAAGCTCATCCATCTAGGTAAACTCATCAGATTGAGCACATCGATCTACGTAAACTCATCAGACGAAGCTCATAGATCTAAGTAAACACATCACAGCAAGCACATCGATCTAACTAAACTCATCAGACCAAGCTCATCGATCTACGTTACCTCCCAGACCAAACTCATCGATCTATGTAAACTCATCACAACAAGCTCATCAATCAAAGTAAACTCATCAGAGCAAGCTCATCGATCTAAGTAATCTCATCAGTCCAAGGTCATTGATCAAAGTAAAAACATCACTCCAAGCTCTTCTATCTAAGTTAAATCATCAGACCAAGCTCATCGATCTAGGAAAAATAATAAGAAAAAGCTAATAGATCTAGGAA
>NW_007868379.1:0-596 GCF_000696425.1 Galeopterus variegatus
TTTGTCTCCCATTATGATGGGTGCGAGCATCTTTAAGTAGTAAGGGATTTGTTGTTACAGTCTTTGAGACCATACTCAGCTAGAAATTCTTCATTTTGACAGGAGGTAAATGGAATAAAAGTCAACAGGTGGTCAGCAGACAGAAGGTTGGCAGATATTGTTCATTTTTCTTCCAGGAGGTTGTGACCCTCCTGACTGATTAGAAAAGTTCAAAAATTCAGGGTCTCTTTGGATGTGATTGATCGCAAGGGTTTAAGTGTTCAGATGAGATCTTTATGAAGCTCAAGCTAAAATGGCCTCTTGATTCCACTTCAAGTGCCTTGACCAGACTGACACCATTTTCTTTCATCAATTTCTATTATAATAGGTGAAGTTTAGCAGCTTTTTATATATTTACCAGCTGTTGCATTTTTTTTTTCTGTGAATAGTTTGCTCATGTTATTGTCATTTTTTTGCTTACCTGTTGGTCTTTTTCTTTTCCATTCCTAGGAGCTCTTTATGCTTTTTGAGAGTTTACTCTTTTGGCTATGATAGAAGTGAAAAACTTTTTTCTCATAGTTTGCCATTTGTTCTTTATTTTGCTTAAAATGTTTTTT
>NW_007868380.1:0-596 GCF_000696425.1 Galeopterus variegatus
CCTGTGCCGGACACCCTACTTCTGCATCCAGAACTGTTCTGGTGGCCATGCTCATCAGAGCTCCATCCTACTTTCAGTAGATAACTTCACCCCTCCCTTGCAGACTAACTGAAGTCACCAGATACCACATGACAATCCCACCTTTCCACTACCAACAATATAGGCTCACCTGAATCTGCACTCTGGCCCTTCCGTTACCAAGTTAATCCATTTATCTAGACACGGGATCTGAGCCCTCATTAGGGGCTTAGTTCATGGTTTTTGGTCTCTTCCTCCCATACCTTCATCCTCCTGACTGAAGCATTTTGCTCACTTCTAAACGTGTTCATCTGCTTCTCTCCATTTCAACCTCTCCTCCCATCTTTAAGCCAAACTTTTTAAAAAAGCAGCCAAACCCTTTTCTATTTCCCCTTCTTCCAATCGCTGCCAAAAAGTGAGTTTTTTCATATGATTTTTACTTCTTTACATACTTAGGAGGGGGTAAAAACTTTGTTTTCTACTTTGGCCTAAGTATTATCAATTTTTGTTTGATGTGTGCTTTTATGAAGCTTAATGACAACTGTCTGGTTTGTTGACCTGTAATTGAAACAGCATCC
>NW_007868381.1:0-596 GCF_000696425.1 Galeopterus variegatus
TTTTTTTTAATGAGAAAGTGGTAAATTTAATCCCTGTTACTCCATCATAGCCAGAAGTAGTAGTTCTGCTTTATTAGATGTTTAAAGAGATCTAAAAATTTGGTTTATCAACTCACCTCATATTTAGACAATGGATATAGATTTATTTTCTATATATCTTCTATATTTAGGATATATAAAATTGGTCCAAGGTGATGGCAGGGTTGGTTCCTACGGAGGGCCACCAAGAAAAATTTTATTTCATACTTGTCTCCCAACCAATGGTGTTTCTTGGCATTCCTTAGCTTTTGTTGCACCACTCCAATCTCTACCTTTAATTTCACATGTCCTTCTCCCTGTGTGAGTGTCTGTGTCCAAATTTCCCCTTTTAATGAAGGCATCAATCCAAGAAGCTCAATTTCTATTTAAAATAGACATCAGAAAATCCACGCTAAGAAATTTCATAATCAAATTGCTGAAAACTAGTCATTTTTTCATCTGCCAGAGTAAAAGGAACATTAAATAAAGAGAAAAAGAAATAATAAATGCATAATTCTTGTCTCAATATATAAAAGCCAGAAGATGCTGAATGACATTTTTAAAGTTATGAAATTTTT
>NW_007868382.1:0-596 GCF_000696425.1 Galeopterus variegatus
ACCACACATCTCACAAGGGATTAATATCCAGCATATACAAGGAACTCAAACAACTGCACAGGAGAAAAATAAATAATTCAATTCAGGAAGAGTTTACTCTTTTTGATGTCCTAATAAGTCTTTTCGCCATGCATGAACAATAGCACCCTGAATGTAAAAGACAATGATAGAGACAGTATTGAGAACAAACCAAAAATTATTGTGTACATAGTCATAAAAGAGTAAGTTAGTTATATAACTTCATTAGATTTTTAAATAAACTTAATATGCATTGAAGAACTGGCAGGTTAAGTGGACTGTTCATATAAATACTATACTTTACATTTTTAAAGTTTAAATTTATATATTTATTTTGGTGAGCAAGTGAAACCTGCTGAACACTTTCAGTGTTCTCAAGTGAAATGCATCTGCACTGGCCAGTTTTAGATCTTCAAAAGCTCGAGTGAGTGATCTCATCCAATTCTGTGAATTAATGTGGAAGAGAGGTAAGTAAATAAACCTTCAGTATAAAGATTTGTGTGGTTCCACAGGCACTGGGCTTTTTTTTTTTTTTTTAAGATGACCGGTAAGGGGATCTTAACCCTTGACTTGGTGTT
>NW_007868383.1:0-596 GCF_000696425.1 Galeopterus variegatus
CGTAGTTGTTTGAGAAACCTCCACACTGTTTTCCACAGTGGTTGTGCTAATTTACAGTCCTGCCATCAGTGTGGAAGCATTTCCTTCTCTCCGCATCTTTGCCAGCATTTGTTATTCTCCGTCTTTTTGATTATACCAGTCTAACTGAGGTGAGGTGATATCTCAATGTGGTTTAATTTGCTTTTCCCTGATGATTAGTGATGTTGAGCATTTTTTAATTTGCTTTTCCCTGATGATTAGTGATGTTGAGCATTTCTTTAAGTGACTATTGACCATGTGTATGTCTTCCTTAAAAATTGTCTACTCATCTCCTTTGCCCATTTTCTAATTGGGTTACTTGCCTATTTTTTAATTGGGTTAGTTGATTTTTTACTTTGTAATTGCTTGAGTTCCTTGTGTATTCTGCATATTAATTCCTTGTGGGATTTATAGTTTGCAAACAATTTCTCCCACTCTGTACATTGTCGTTTCACTCTGTTGATTGCTTCCTTTGCTGTGCAGAAGCTTTTTAATTGGATGTGGTCCCATTTATTTATTTTTTCTTTTGTTGATTGTGCTTTAGGGCTCTTGTTCATAATGTCTGTGGCCACTTCTAG
>NW_007868384.1:0-596 GCF_000696425.1 Galeopterus variegatus
CCTCAATCAGCACACTCAGGGGAGGAAAATGCTCATACTTCTTACCCATCATCAGGTTCATGGCCGAGGCCCTGATGATAAAAGACAGACTAACAAGAGAAAAGCACACAAATTTATTTAATACAGATGATCCTCAATTTATGTTGAGGTTACACCTCAATAAACCCATTGGAAGTCAAATATCTTAGGTTGAAAATGCATTTAATATCCTAATAAACCCATCGTGAAATCAAAAACTCTTAAGTCAACCCATCTTAAGTTAAAATGCATTTAATATCCTAATAAACCCATCGTGAAATCAAAAACTCTTAAGTCAACCCATCTTAAGTTGAGGACCATCCGTATAAATTTTATGTGACACAAGAGCCTTCAGAAACAAAGACTCAAAGAAACAGGGAAACGTGTATTTTTATGCTGTTTGATGAAGAGTGGACAGTCCCAGGGAAGTCTGATTGGACAGGGGTGTGATCTAATGGTAATAAACGGGGGAACTTAGCAAGGCCTCTTTGTTGAGATGCTTCCTGGCATTTCTGTATCTTTGAGGATATGGATCTTTCCTTTCCTGGGTGTGGGGAGGGTATGTCTGGAATGAAGGT
>NW_007868385.1:0-596 GCF_000696425.1 Galeopterus variegatus
GGGGCCTTGGTGTTATCAGCACCGCACTCTCCCGAGTGAGCCACGGGCCGGCCCAAGAAATTAGTATTTTTAAAAATACACATGGGAATAATAATCACATGCCCTTACTTAATCAAGACCATGATTTTTCACCAGGGAAGACAGGAATTACACTAGCATGAACATCTTATCACTTACCTCTAATCGTGGCTTTCTCACTAAGTGTAACTTATTTGCTATATTTATTCTAGACATGCAGAGCAGTTCTTTAAAACTGTTCTCCAGTTTTGAGCAGAAAGCCATGCTGTTAAAGCGCCAGGCTTTTGCTGTCTTCAGTGGAGAACTTGATCAATACCACCTTTACCTTCCATTGATACAAGGTAAGACAGCTGCCTCAGTCTGTTTTGTGCTGCTGTAATAGAATGCCTGAGACTGGATTATTTATAACGAACAGAAATGTATTGGCTCACAGTTCTGGAGGCTGGGAAGTCCAATATCGAGGGGCAAGCATGTGGTGAGGGTCTTCCTGCTACATCATCACATTGCGGAAGGCGGAGGGGCAAGAGAGAAGAGGGGACCTAACTTACCCTTTCATGATGGCATTAATCCCACCCCTA
>NW_007868386.1:0-596 GCF_000696425.1 Galeopterus variegatus
GATTTCATCCCAGCAGCTTTATTTCAAGTGAATCCAAGCAGACTTCCTCTTTTTTTTTTTTTTGTCTTTTTTTGTGACGGGCAACGGATCGCAACCCTCAGTGTCATGCCCGTACCGGGCCGGGACCGGCTACGGGATCGCAACCCTCGGTGTTGCTCCCGCACCTCGCTCAGCCAGTGAGCGGCCGGTCTGTATGGGATCCGAACCCTCGGCGGGAGCACCGCCACGCTTCCCAAGCGGTGCACTGTAGCTGTGCGCCACCAGGCCGGCCCCAGACTTCCTCTTTTAACTTAATTCAATCTTAGGGGAAACTGGCCTCTGAGTGCTTTAAAAGAGCTCTGACCCTACGCTGATGCTGTCTTTTGAGCATAGAGAATTCTCTCTCTCTCTCTCTCTCTCTCTCTCTCTCTCTCTTTCTCTCTTGCCTCAGTGACATCCAGCCCAAGTCCACTTCTGTGTGCCCTTTGGGTTTGGTTCTTCGAGACTAGCTCCATGGAAACCGTTCTCTCTGCCTGAAGACCTGCAAAGACTCATGAACTAAAGAGACATGGGTAGAAGAGCGAGTGACAGGGTCACAGGATGCCTGGAACCCTGCC
>NW_007868387.1:0-596 GCF_000696425.1 Galeopterus variegatus
CCGAGGGTTGCGATCCCGTTACCGGTCACGAAAAAAGACAAAAAGGAAAAAAAATTAAAAAATAAAAATAAAATGTAAAATAAATAAATAAAAGATACAACAATCACAATAATTTGCTGAACCTTCAAAAGGAGAGAGTGGAACTGAGGCCACCAGAGGAGGGAAAAGAGGAGGGGGAGGGAGTTAATGAGAAATTGGTAAAGGGCCACAAAAAATGATTACATTGTGCAACGATAAATATAGTAATTATCCTGATTTGGGCATCACATATTGCACACAAGTACTAATGTTCAATGCTGTACCCCACAGATATGTACAATCAAGTTTCAATTAAAAATAAATAAATAAAATGCTTTAAAATGCCCTACTAATCAAGTAAAGACTGTCACAAGACGAGCATGTGTAAATAAATATATATAAATGCTTTTGAATTAATAATATACATCGAAGTCTTTTAAAATCAAAAAGATTAAATTTTATTCATGTCTTGCAAATGTGTTACTATGATTTCAAAAATTACTTTTTATTCTTATTCTTAAATAAAATGTTATTCTCTTAAACGTTACTGAAAGTTACCCCCTCAACCAAAGAAAATA
>NW_007868388.1:0-596 GCF_000696425.1 Galeopterus variegatus
TGTTTATTCATTTTGGCAGGGATTTTCTCTCGAATTTTGGACTTCCGACAGTAGATGGCGCTATCGAGCCTTGCAAATTCTTCCAGTGGTCTGTCAGCTGTTCCTTCTTTCTTTATTTATTTCTGGGATTCCGCCTCTTTTAGCCGGGCCCCACCCCACTCTGTGTGCTCAGGACAGGGCTGAGGCTTGTGTTCTATAAACCTTGACTTTTAGTTGAGTCATCAAAGTTGTGTCACGCCCTGCCCTGCCTAGCAGGTGACCTAACTCTCCGGACCGGGGGGAGGGTCAGTCAACCCACAATTTCTCCTTGCCTTCCCCTCACTTGGGTCGGCTCCCTTAGAAACCCGACTGGTACACTTCAATGTAACTCGAGGGGGACACCGGGCTCCCCTCTCCCCACCAGAAATCAGTTAGGGGTACTTCCAAACTGAGGTCCCCAGAGATGGAATCTGCCTCTCGGGAAGAGGGATTTTATCTGGAGCTGGCGCCCTGGGTGTGGCGGTGAGACGATCTGGGCGGGCTTCTCTTCACAGCCCCCCCCCGAGGCTGGCCGGGGGCTTCCCACACTGCCGGCCCCTTCTGAGAACCACGGGAAG
>NW_007868389.1:0-596 GCF_000696425.1 Galeopterus variegatus
AAAAAAAAATCAATAATGTATATGGAACAACAAGAGACACTGAATAGCCAAAGCAACCTTGAGCAAAAAGAACAAAGCAGGAAGTATCACACTCCCTGACTTCAATTATACTATAAATCTATAGTAATCAAAACAGCATGTTACTGGCACAAAAACAGATGCATAGACCAATGGAGCAGAATAGAGAACCCAGAAATAAATCCAGATACCTATAACCAACTGATTTTTGACAAAGGAGCCAAGAACATACGCTGGGGAAAGGACAGTCTTTTCAATAAATGGTGCTAGGAAAATTGGACATCCATATGCAGAAGAATAAAACTAGGCTACTATATCTCACCATATACCAAAATCAACTCAAAATGGATTAAAGACTTAAATGTAAGGTTCAAAACTATAGGACTTCTAGAAGAAAACATAGAAAAAACACTTCAGGACATAGGTCTGGGCAAAGATTTTATGAATAATACTTCTGAAGCACGGGAAACAAAAGCAAAAATAAACAAATGAGATTATATCAAACTAAAAAACTTCTGCATAGCAAAGGAAACAATCAACAGACTGAAAACACAACATACAGAATGGGAGAAAAATAT
>NW_007868390.1:0-596 GCF_000696425.1 Galeopterus variegatus
TTCTGGCATAAATTTCCACATTTCTGAGCTCTCTATGCTATGGGACCTTCTGGTTAATTAAGAGAGGATAACCCTTAAGATAAGCTTTCTTTAACTGCCTTATTTCTGGCTCAGGTTAAGGAACCAGAAGCGTAAGAAGATGACTTACATTTTTCTTTAGTCCATAAATATTAATTGAATGCTCATGTGCCAAGCATTTTTTTTTTTTAAGTTCTGGAGACATACAAGTGACTAAACCATGAATTATACTCTTAACAATTGCACAGTCTAGCAGGATGACACAGAAAGGAATAAACAATTTCCATTCAGCGTGATGGGTGCCTTAGTAGAAATAATTATGGGACACAGGGAGATAATAAAGGACAGCAGGGAAAAAAAGACTATAGAAGAGATAACACTTAAAGGCTGCATCTTGAAGGGTAAGTAGGAGTTTCCTAGGCTGATAAACAGAAGGAATAGCCTTCAAAATAGGCTACAGCATGTGCTAAGTAAGACAGAGATTAGTGTAAAGGCATGACTATCAAATTGCATCCTTAGTGTGGTTATATTCTGCTTGACTCTAGCAAAAATCACAGTCAATATATCTTGGGTAAATC
>NW_007868391.1:0-596 GCF_000696425.1 Galeopterus variegatus
AATGTTGCTCTATAAACTAGAACAGCATCATACAAGTGCTAACCATTTAAGATATGCTTTTAATAGTCATGAATATATTCAACAAGCATTTATGCATTACATACTTTGTGCCAGGCACTGTGCTTGGCACTACCAGTCAGAACAAATAACCCTTAGTTCATGCCCTCATGGAGCTCATGATCTAATGAGGGAAACAGACATCACCCAGTCACATAAATACCTACCAAACTGCAACTGTGGTGAGTACATACCTACCAAACTGCAACTGTGGTGAGTACTTTGGAAAGAAAAGTACAGGATGCTAAGAGACAGAGTGGTGGTGGCATTGGTCTGAGCGCTGGGGCTATCAGGAAGGGCTCCCTGAGCAAGAGCCATTAAACTGAGATGGGTAGAAGCCTGGTAACAGAATGCACGAAGGCCCTGAGTGGGGAAGGATACTGGTGGTTTTGAGGAAGAAAAGAAACTTGTGGGTCCGGAGCAGGCAGACAGGAATGGGTCCAGAGAGCTCAAGAACTGAAGACTGAACCATGAAGATTGGATTTTTTAAATTATATATATGCTAATGCTGTCATAAGCTGAGACTTATGATTTGTTTA
>NW_007868392.1:0-596 GCF_000696425.1 Galeopterus variegatus
TTCTCTCCTTCTGTAAGTTTGATGTATTGTTGTGGTCTTTTCTTTCCTTCCTTCCTTCCTTCCTTACTTTGGTCCTTCCTTCCTTCCTCTTTCTTTCCTTTTTTCTTAGCACCCAGTTATGAGTGAGAACATGCAGTATTTCTCTTTGCTAGTCTGGCTTGTTTCACTTAACATAATTTTCATCAGACTCATCCATGTTGCTGCAAATGGCAGAATTACATTCTTTTTATGGCTGAGTAGTATTCCATTGTGTAGATATACCACATTTTCCTTATCCAGTTGTCTGTCAATAGACATTTAGGTTGGTTCCATATTTTGACTCTTGCAAATAAAGCTGCAGTGAACATGGGAGTGCAGGTATCCCTTCAAAATGAAGATTTCCATTTCTTTGGATATATACCCAGTAGCGGGATTGCTGGATCATATGGTAGTTCTATCTGTAGTTGTTTGAGGAACTCCATACTGTTTTCTATAATACTTGTACTAATTTACAGTCCCACCAATAGTGTAGAAGTGTTCCCCTTTCCCCATATCCTCACAAGCATTTGTTATTCTCGGTCATTTTAATAATGGCCAGTATTTCAATTTTTTGAAAA
>NW_007868393.1:0-596 GCF_000696425.1 Galeopterus variegatus
AATAATCTCAGTGAGAGATCTACTCACAGGTAAAGCAACTTACAGGTCAGGCAAACCTCCATGTAAGTATAAAGAACACTAAGCCTTTAGTCTTTCATGCTGATTCTGCTTGGTGGTATCTGAGGCCAGCCAAGGCAAAACTCATTGAGCACTTTCACAGCCCCTCTAGGGTCTCCTTCCTCTTGGTGACCCTTGTAATTAATTATTTCTTCCTCCCCCCAGGGTTGCTAGTGACACCACACTGTTGCTGTGGTCTGAGACCTCTCACTGTAGGTCCCTACTTTGGGATATGACCCATGTCCTCAAGTAATTCTTGTCTATCTTTAGTCTTTTTTTTTTTTTTTTTGGATCCTGACCTTTGTCATCCAAAGATTGTTGTTGATTCCAGAACCAAACTGTGCAGATGTGTTTATTGATGCAATTTTGGTAATGGGAGACTTTATACCATGCTGTCCACTTTTACTTTCATTAATAAAATGTATATAAAAATGCTGATTGTAGAACATTGAGAAAACACAGATAATCATACATAAAAGAATAAAAAAGCATTCATAATCTCTCCATCCAATAACCACAATTAAAATACACACACAAAC
>NW_007868394.1:0-596 GCF_000696425.1 Galeopterus variegatus
ATACAGATATTGCTTGGAAAGCTGAGATGAAGCTAGAAGTGCTTTCTCTTAGGAAGACGGTGCATTTCACTGTGGAAAAGCTATAATCCACTGAAAACACTTCATTGCATTAAGGTAACTTTCTTCGTATAACTCCCATCCACTGACTGCAAAGTTCTCTTATAACTTCAAGTTATAAACACCGAAAAAAAGAAAAGGTAAAATAAGATGGAAAAACTTACAGAGCAAATGATGATTCTGAGCTTTACCTTGCCTGCTTTGCACCCTCCACAGCCTTTTAGAACTAATGGAGATGCCAGAGCTCTGCCTGACCCAGTATCCCGAGGTAACTCTTCTTGATAACTCAAAGCTCTGAACCACAGGTAAGGACTATAAAGACATCCTGCGCAATCTTTCTACACAAAACAGGTAGCATTTCCTCTTTACCTCTTTGTGGGAAATATAACACGCATAAAGAGAGAAGCAGTGTTTTCATTAAGGATTAACCCTCAATCAAGATGCGGTATAAAATAAGCAAGGTATATTTCTAAGAAACCATAAAAGCAAAGATGTAAATGGCTATAAAATTGTAATTAATAAATTTATTCAAGTCTTAG
>NW_007868395.1:0-596 GCF_000696425.1 Galeopterus variegatus
AGTAGACATGCATTTTTGTCTGTTGAGCATCCTCTTGGGGAAACCACTCCTGTCCCACTCCCGTAATAATGTTGCTCAGTCCCTGTCTGTTTGAAGGGCTGCTACCCCCTATTCTCACCACAAGGTGGACCCATGGCCCAGGTCTGGCCAATCAAAGTATCCTGTTCTTTTGGCTACAGTGATTGGCTCAGAGATAGGTAACTGTCTCAAGCCTGGCCAATCAGAGTCCTCCTCAAGACTCAGGCCAGTGCTACTAATAACGATGCTTTTCTTCTTGAGTTGGTAAGTTGGAAGGAAGCTATTTTTGAGTTGATGATTATGTGGGGAAAACCTTCCTGGAAAAGGAATCTCATATACAAGAAAGGGAAGGAGGGAGAGAGATATCAGTTGATGTGACAACATTGTTTGAGACTCCGCATCTAGACATCCCTAGAGCTAGTTCCACCCTGCAACTATTATTTGCCCAAGCCGGGAAATTGCTTTTCTCTGGGTAGAGTTCAGTCACTTGCATCCAAATACATTCTCAGCCATATATGGCATTACCAGGTACCTTGACACCTTGGGTTCTTCCCTGGGGTACCCACAGCCCCTTGCCT
>NW_007868396.1:0-596 GCF_000696425.1 Galeopterus variegatus
TTCATCCATACTGTGGCATGTAATTGCAGCTCATTCATTTTCTTTGTAGTACATTGTTCTATTGCATGACATTTATTTATCCATTTGGCCGCTGATAGAGATTTTAGCTGTGCTGCTATCCACTTTTTTTGTCTCCTGGGGCATAGGCGCACTCAAACTTTAGAGTATGTACTTAGGAGTAGAATGCTGTGACATAGGATATACCTTTCACAAATTTTATTAAATAATGCGTAACTAATTTCTAAAACGTTTGTGCCAATATACACTCTCTCACCAATGAATGAGAGTGTTCATTGCTCCACATCCTTGCTGACACTTGTTATTACCAGATTTTTAATTTTTGCCAATCTAGTATGTAATTTATTCCATTTCATTATGGTTTTAATTTGCATTTCCCTCATTACCAGTATCTTGAGCCTCTTGTCATATTGTTGTTAGCAATTTGGACTTCCTTTTTTGGGAAGTGTCTTTTCAAGTCTTTGTCCTTTCTTTTTCTTACTGATTGTTGGAATTTACTCTGGATACAAGCTTTCTGTCGTGTGTGGCAAATATCTTCTTCCACCTTGAAATGTGTCTTTTCATTCCCTTAACTGCAT
>NW_007868397.1:0-596 GCF_000696425.1 Galeopterus variegatus
GAAATATGAAAAACCAAGAAAGTACATCACCACCAAAGGAAAGTAATAACTCTCAAGCTCTGGATCCTATAGGGCAGGAAGTCCTTGAAATGACTGACAAGGAGTTTAGAGTAACAATTCTAAGGAAACTAAATGAAATACAAGAAAACTCAGTGAGACAACACAATGAAATGAGGAAAAAGGATACAGGACCTGAAAGAAGAAATGTACAAAGAAATCAATGCCCTGAAAAAGAATGTAGCAGAGCTTGTGGAGCTGAAGGATTCATTCAACAAAATAAAAAAAACAACAGAAAGTCTAACCAGCAGGCTAGAACAAGCAGAAGAGAAAACTTCTGATGTTGAAGACATGCTGTTTGGTTTAACACAGGCGGACCAGAAAAAAGAAAAAAGAATTTAAAAAATTGAAGAAAATCTAAGAGAGATAACAGACAGCCTTAAGCACTCAAATATCTAAGTCATGGGTATTCCAGAAGAGGAGGACAAAGGAAATGGCATTGATAACATATTCAATGAAATAATAGCAGAAAACTTCCCAGGTATGGGGAAAGTCACAAATCTTCAGATTCAGGAGGCCCAAAGATCCCCAAACATATT
>NW_007868398.1:0-596 GCF_000696425.1 Galeopterus variegatus
AAACTGGGTGGTCTGAGCAGCCACCTGCACATATGCCCTCATCAGGGGTAAGGCCTGGCTCGTTGGGGGCACTCCCTAGTGCAGAAAGTCCAAGTGACTTCCCACAGTTCTGAGAGCAACGTCTTGCTTGGTCTTTGTTTTCCTTGAGGGCTCACCACCTTCGGAATGAAGCTCACCCTCTGTGACTTCGTGTTTGGTATCATCTGTGCTGTGGCCCCTGCCTCCTTCTCCAGCCACATCCTTTGAAGGCCACTTCTCCTCTCCGAACCCTCCACAAACCCTTGCATTTCTCCACCACCCACTACTTCTCAGTGCTCAAGCTTGGAAAGCTTTCTGAGCCCCCCAACCTCTGAAGCTACGACCTTCTCAATCCCGGTGGAACAACATCCTCTTTTAAAACTCGCCTCTAAAGTGACAGTTTCTGAAAGTCCCCAGAAAGAGTGAATTCCCCGCCTTTGTATTTCCCTTGCAGTCAATGAATACGTCACACAAAACAGTAGCACATTATTGTATGATCATTTCTTCCCATGGGATTTTCCAGCTCAAGACCATGTAAAACTCATTTTTATATTTGCTGGCCTGCCAGTGTGTTTGAC
>NW_007868399.1:0-596 GCF_000696425.1 Galeopterus variegatus
AGCCTACACTCCAGACAGGATGGACCCTACACTCCAGGCAGGATGGACCCTACTCCGGGCAAGATGGACCCTACACTCCAGGCACGATGGAGCCTGCACTCCAGGCAGGATGGACCCTACACTCCAGCCAGGATGGAGCCTACACTCCAGAAAGGATGGACCCTACACTCCAGGCAGGATGGACCCTACACTCCAGACAGGATGGAGCCTAGACTCCAGGCACGATGGACCCTACACTCCAGGCACGATGGACCCTACACTCCAGGCAGGATGGACCCTACACTCCAGGAAGGATGGACCCTACACTACAGGCAGGATGGACCCTACATTCCAGGCAGGATGGACCCTACTACGGGCAGGATGGACCCTACACTCCAGGCAGATTGGACCCTATACTCCAGGCAGGATGGACCCTACACTCCAGGAAGGATGGAGCCTACACTCCAGGCAGGATGGAACCTACACTCCAGGTAGGATGGACCCTACACTCCAGGATGGATGGACCCTACTCGAGGCAGGATGGAGCCTACACTCCAGGCAGGATGGACTCTACACTCCAGGCAGGATGGAGCCTACACTCCAGGCAGGATGGACCC
>NW_007868400.1:0-596 GCF_000696425.1 Galeopterus variegatus
CCTAGCCTCAGGCTTTAAAACCTGGAATTCCTATATGATCAATGTAGAGGAAAAAAGTCATGTTTCTTTTTTTTTTTTCTTTTTGTCTTTTGTCTTTTTCCGTGTCCGGCAACGGATCGCAACCCTCAGTGTTGCCCCCGTACCGGACCGGGGACCGGCAACGGGATTGCAACCCTCAGTGTTGCTCCCGCGCCTCGCTCAGCCAGTGAGCGGGAACCGGTCTGTATGTGGGATCCGAACCCTCGGGCAGGAGCGCTGCAGCGCTTCCCAAGCGGCGCACTTATCCAGTGCGCCACTGGGCCGGCCCCTAAAAGTCATGTTTCTAATGAAAAACTATAACATACCAGTTATTAGATTGTACCTCTATACATTGTATTTGAATTTTTGTTATCTACCTGTAGACTGGACTAGATCCTAAATTTGTCTAGGTTCCTCCAATCCAACTTTCTTTTATACAATTACTAAAAATGGACACTGCTTTGTTCCTGAAACTCTGTAAGGTGAAACTAAATAAATTTTAAGGGACAAGTCTTGTGCCTGTTATATGGACCATTCAGAAAGTTAACCAAACTGCCCAATGTCACACCAGAGATATT
>NW_007868401.1:0-596 GCF_000696425.1 Galeopterus variegatus
TCTGTTCAAAATAATTCTGGTTAGAATAAGAGATACTTAATGCCATTGTTTTATCTTAGTTAGTTTCTCTGGAAACTTTGAAACAAAAAAAGTTATATTCATCATCCTGTTACATATTTGTTGGCTGTTTTAAATTCTCTGTGAAGGCTGTCTGGTTAGCTCAGTTGGTTAGAGTGCAGCCTTGTAACACCAATGTGCCAAAGGCCGAAAAAGAAAAAAAAAAAGTTCTTGTTTGTGAATTACCTTGTCATAGCTCTTGACCATTTTTTTTTTTTTTGTGCTATCTTTTTACTATTTTTGAAACTGATTTTAGGTGTACTTTTTATTTAATGTTAAATGTTTTGCAAACATTTTCATTTCTCACTTATTTTTAACTTTGTTTATGATAACTTTTATTATAATAGATGTGAAGTTGTGATCTAATTTAATATTGTTATCATTTTAAGTGTACAGTCACTTGCCCAATAGTACATTTTAAATGGTTTATTTTTTCACAATCATACAAAATATCTCCTTTGGACTTCCGGTCAAGATGGTGGAATAGACAATCCCCAGAATCACCCTCTTCTACAAATAAACCAATTTACAACTATTAA
>NW_007868402.1:0-596 GCF_000696425.1 Galeopterus variegatus
GTGACCCAGTCTGGACAACGGGCTTGAGGGATCTGTGAGCTCCAGACCCAGCTCTAGCTCTGCACTGACCCCCAGGTGAAGCAAACTCAGATGCAACTGGGTCTGCCAGGGTAATGTAATGAGTGACATGGGAGACATGGCACACAAAGGAGTGGCTGGGGCTATGACGTGGGGTTTGTCCATTCCCAGGGTAAAGACCTTCAAATTCACGTTCTTGCAAAATACCGACATTCTTCGTGGCCACCAGCTTTCCATGTGCACAAGCAATCTCCTGGAACCACCTCTGTCCCACAGCATGTCCCTCGTGGAATGTGGAAGCTCCTCATGAACTCAGACTGGGGTGCTCACTTCTTTCTTGACCCCCCACAACATGCAAAACACGGCAAAGCATAAGAATCATGCTCAAGAAGACTTAGACAAGCCAAACAGAACAAGTTTTCACCTGGGACTTCCATTAAGTTAGCAAATAAATTACAATAGATTTTGAAGAAGCTTTAAAATGAATCCTGTCATTTGTTGATTCAAAACTGTTGACTGAGTGCCTTCTATGTGCCAAGAACCATTGTAGGTGCAGAAATACAGACCCCCCCCCCCCA
>NW_007868403.1:0-596 GCF_000696425.1 Galeopterus variegatus
CACTCAATCAAAAATATAAGGCATATAAGAAGATGAGAACATGTTAATGAACACCAAAAGAAACAGGATATACAAGCACACCCATAGGAGGTCCAGTAAAAGGAGGTATCACAGAGATTTTTAAATAATTTTGCTTAATATGTTCAAGGAATGAATTTTGGCAGAGTACTGAAAGTTTTAACAGCTATAAAAAGGAGCCAAGTGTAAACTCAAAATTGAAAAATGTAAAAACTGAAAATAAAACTCAGGTATGGGTTTAATAAAAGATGAGGCATAACTGAAGAGAGATTTGGTAAACTGAAAGATCGATAAAATTAAAATATCCAGAAAGAAAGATGGGGAAAAGAAATGATACAAAATATAGAAAGTATTTGGGTCATATGTGGATATGATAAAAATGTCTACTTTGGCATAATTGAAAGCCCAGGCTGAGAAGAAAGATAATGAGTCAGAAATAATATTTGAATAGAATGGTGGAGAATGTTCTAAATATGACAAGTTATTGAACCATCGCTTCAGCAAGGAAAACACATATAAAAAAATAAAATACACTTAAGAATTATATTATTTTCCTAGGGCTATCATTAAAAAATTAC
>NW_007868404.1:0-596 GCF_000696425.1 Galeopterus variegatus
GAGAGTCCTTAGGTGGCATTCTTGCGTCATTCAAGAAAGAACAAGAATTGTTTTAACCATTCCATTCCTGGAATAAAATTATTATTATTATGAATAAAAGGAAGCAAAGAGGGGAGGGATTCACTCCAGGCCACAGTGGTGTCCTCAATCCAAAGGACCAGGAAATCCATTTTGTCACTTCTTCAGAAATTATTCAGGCTAGATAGATGCCCCTGGGCTCAGGAAACCTACATAAGATAGCAGATGTGTCCTGGATGCAAAGCGCTAATTGGCAATGGGAAACAATTACCCAAAGATTAGAATAGCCTCACCTATGTGCTGTCCCATGAGTATGAGACTCTTGCTTCGTATTTAGAAAGCAACGTGTGAGTGTTGAATCAGTGCACAGGAAAGAATGAGGACAACTGTGTTGATGGAGGCGATAAAATTTATAAGGGGCTTTACTGTGTGAACAAAAATATGCATAATTATTTAATTGCAGTTGTAGTCAGTGCTGTAAAGAGAATGAGAGAATGCAAAGAAAAAGAAGAATTGAGGGAAACCCTCTTGATGAAGGGGTTTGGGGAAGTGCCCCCCGAGGAAGGGAAGTCACACAA
>NW_007868405.1:0-596 GCF_000696425.1 Galeopterus variegatus
TTTTTTTTTTTTTTTGTCTTTTTCGTGACTGGTAAGGTGATCACAACCCTTGGTGTGGTGTTGCCCGCACCGCGCTCAGCCAGTGAGTGCACCAGCCATTCCTACGTAGGATCCGAACCCGCGGCAGGAGTGTCGCTTCGCTCCCAGCACCGCACTCTCCTGAGTGCACCACGGGGTTGGCCAATGATCTAATCACCTCTTAAAGGCTCTACCTTTCAAATATCAGCATTGGATATCCCACCCTCCTAGGTCTGTTACAATGGAAATCAAGTTTTGAGGGGACATTCAATCCATAGCAGTAACTAATCTGGGCTGAAGAAGAAATGTGGAAGAGGGGAAAATGAGGGAAAGCATGAGGAGAATACAAGTGCTTACTCTCCTGCAGGTTCTGGAGTGAGTTTGGCTTCCCTCCATGAGTTTGGCTTCCCTCCCTCTCTGAAAGGCAGTCACTCCTCATTGCTCAAAGGAGAAGAGCCCTGCCCTATCCACCTTAGAGAGGTTTATGAAGACCACATCAGCAGTGACTATGAAATAACTACTGTCCTTGCAGGTCTCCAGCTTTGGAGCTTGGGATGGAGATATCACTCAGTGGGCCA
>NW_007868406.1:0-596 GCF_000696425.1 Galeopterus variegatus
GGTGGTGGCTGCCCAGGGGGTCACAGGTGAAAACCAGTCTTGCACAGTCCCATAGACATGAGGTCGCAGTAGTTCCTGCACTGGGCTGCAAGGCAGTATTCTAGAATTCTCCCTGAAACTCAGGTGGCTATTGATCCTGATAGATTTGGAGGCCTAAGTAACTCTTGCTGCTCCTGCAGGCAGGTTTCTACGTTCAATACTGTGGTTGCTACTACTAAAGTTTGCAGTGGCAATAAAAAATAAGTCAAGTCATTATTCCAACCTCAATTTAATTATGATCACATTACAGGAGCCATAAGCAACCAAAATTTCAAAGTGTAAACAAAGGACCTGCTAAGTTCAGTGCTCAATTCCCATTGCCACAATGGCGTTAATGATATCTTCATCCTGTCAGAAGTTTCTGAGCCTGGTATGTGGTGAGAAGAGAAAGCATCCCATGTTTGACACAAATCATGCAACAAAATTGGCACCATTCTCCCGTTATCTCCCCCTTTTCATGAAGCTTATCAACAAGAGGATATTGTAGGACAGAGAAGTTTAGACAACTTCTCCCCCAAGTGATGCGTGTCACATCATAAACCATCTTTAGAAGGGCT
>NW_007868407.1:0-596 GCF_000696425.1 Galeopterus variegatus
TATCCTTGTGTTTTTGTAATGGTTAAATCAACTGAATTTTCTTGTAAAACTTCCTTGTCTTCACAATACAAGGGAGAGGCTAACTTTGGAGGGGGCTGACACATTCAGTTTTGCTCCTCCTAACAAGGAAATTACTGAAGTGCAGTCCATCTGGGCCTCCATGCATACATAGTGCTTGAGTATTCACATAATTCTTTTCTTCATATCCATTACACAGGGAAAAGAGGTGTAGCACTCCCAACAGTCACAGTGAGAGTCAAGCTTCTAATACATAAAACTTGGGGGACACAATTCAATCCTTATCAGCATCTGACAGGGGGTTAATATCAAGTATATATAAGGAACTTACCAGAAAAAAACCCAAACAACCCAATTAAGAAATGGGCAAAGAATATTAATAAACATTTCTCAAAAGACAGATGAACTGGCCAACAGGCATATGAAAAAAAAATGCTCAGTATCACTAATCACTGGGGAAATACAAATCAAAACAACAGTGAGATACCACCTCACTCCAGTTGGAACGGCTATTATCAAAAAGACAAAAGAAAACAAGTGCTGGCGAGAAGGTGGAGAAAAGGGAACACTTGCACACT
>NW_007868408.1:0-596 GCF_000696425.1 Galeopterus variegatus
TAAACGGTGTAAGCCTTCGGTGTTGTCTAGATTTTCACAAGTGCGGAACAGCTGCAGGAGTTTTTGAATATAACCTTCACTTTCCAGGACCAGAGCCAGCCTTTCCTTGCTGCTAGGCGAGGGGAGAACCGAGGTAACCAGAGCAGCGATTTGTTCAAGCCCATTGAGGTCACAGTCAGGCAGCTGGAACAGCTCGGTGGAAGCCAAGGACACGTCCCCGGGACCTCCTTGGTCCCAGCGCTGGTCTTCATCCCAAACACAGACTCTGACGTGGCGCCGTCTGCTCGCCATGTCCACCTCCGGCCTCACCGTACCAGACCTGGGGTTGGCTCCGGCCGCAGCTTTGCATATCCTGGCAACGGTAGCTGCGGCGACTAGGACAGCTACGGTGGCCGAGGTGGCAGTTCGGGTCTGCAGTGGTCACAGGAGCAGCAGCGGCTCCTAGGCTGCCACAGGTCAGCAGGGTTCCCAGCGGCCCTGCTGTCTTCCACTGTCTCCACTTCAATCTCCCCAACCTCCATCCCTGCCTTCTGCTCTCCCTTACCTACGATCTCCTAAAAAGGGACTCTCTGGGCCTGCTCTAGGCTGCCTGAAAT
>NW_007868409.1:0-596 GCF_000696425.1 Galeopterus variegatus
TATCTACCCAAGAGAACTGAAAACACATGTCTACACAAAGACTTGTACACAAATGTTCACAGCAGCATTATCATCATGACCAAAAAGTAGAAACAACCCAATTGTCCATCAGCTGGTGAATGGATAACAAAATGTGATGTATCCACACCACGGGATACTACTTGGCAATAAAAAGGAATGAAATACTGATACATGCTTCAGTGTGGATGAACCTCAAAAGAATTATGCTAAGTGAAAGAAGCCAGACATAAAAAACCACATGTTATATGATTCCACTATATGAAATGTCCAGAAAAGGCAAATCTACAGACACAGTAGATTAGTGGCTGCCTAGGGCTGGGGTAAAGGGGGCGAGAATGGGAATGGAGAGTGGCTGTTAATGGGGGCATGTAGTCTCTTTTTGGGGTGATAAAATGTTCTAAAGTTACATTATGGTAATGGTTGCATAATTCTGAAAATATACTAAAGATCAATAAATTGCACACTTAAAAAGGGTGAATTTTAGGTTATGTAGATTATACCTCAATAAAGCTATTTTAGAAAATGGGGCTAAAGGCCGGCCCGGTGGCGCACTGCTACAGTGCGCCGCTTGGGAG
>NW_007868410.1:0-596 GCF_000696425.1 Galeopterus variegatus
TCTCCTCCCCTTCTGGAACACCCATGATTCAAATGTTTGTGTGCTTAAGGTTGTCTGATAGTTCTGTCAAATTTTCTTCATTTTTTAAAATTCATTTTTTCTTTGTTTTTGTTCACCTGGATTATTTCAAAAAGACTATCTTCAAGATCAGAACTTCTTTCTTCTGTTTATTCTAACCTGTTGCTTAAGCAATCAGTTGTGTTTTACATTTTGTTGGGTGAATCTTTCAGATCCATGAATTCTGCTACATTCTTTTTTAAGGTATTAATCTCTTTGTAAATTTCTTCCTTCATATCCTGGATATTTTTTCTCATTTTATAATGTTGTCTAACTGAGTCTTCTCATATCTCAGTGAGTTTCCTTAATACTGTTGCTCATAATTCTTTTTCAGTCATTTCAAGGATTTTCTGCTCTACAGGGTCAGGTACTTGGGAATTACTGTATTCTTTCGGTGGTGTCATATTTTCTAGGTTTTTGTGTATTTCTAGTATCTCTACATTGATGTCTGGTCAGCTGGTAGAGCAGATGCTTCTTTTATTACTCTGGAGTGGGCTTTGAAAAGAGAATCATCCTCTTCTTTTTCTGGTCTCCACTTT
>NW_007868411.1:0-596 GCF_000696425.1 Galeopterus variegatus
GGCGTGAAGGGAAATACCTCTTCTAGAGACCTGGAGCCTGGCAATTTCGGCAACCTTTACGTCAGCGCTTCCTCCTTTTAGAGGGGCTTCAGAAGACAGGAGTTCTTGGGGTTGCCCACGGGCGATCTAAGGTGTTTTTTGGTGAAGTGAGACAATGGCAACGACAAGAAGTGGCAGCTTGGAGACGCTTTAGCCTCTTCATAATAATTTTTCATACAGACAGTTGATATCTTCTGAATCGTACGTAAATGTGAATAAAAGAATCTTTAGAAAACTTTCCTGTTTATGATATTTAACAAAAAGCGGAAGGGGGCTTACTGGTGTGTGGGGAAAGTGAAGCAGGAAATAACGTAGTTTCCCCAGGTGTGAAATGGGGACCAGAATACCCACTTTGCTCACCCTCAGCACTATTCTAACCGCAACTGCATAAGAGGCCAAAATGGGGTGGGGTGGGTAGCCCTGCACAGAAAGATGTTAGGAAAAGGGGTCTGAAACCAATAATATAGACACATTCATATTCATTCTCACGCTATTCTTTCAGCAAATAAAGTCAAGGAGGAATGAGATTAACCACAAAACTAGGAACATTTTTTTTT
>NW_007868412.1:0-596 GCF_000696425.1 Galeopterus variegatus
GGATGATAAACTTAAGATAAAACTACATAATATAGTTGTATATTTTCTCCATTTGATTTCACGTTTGTACCAAGTAGATGGATATTTGGGTTAACCAAGTGAGCAAGATAAAGAACAAGACACTTGACGATGTATACAAGAATTTTTATCATCGTGGACAGTTATACCTCAGCCAGACAAAAAGAAATGAGAATACAAGGGCAGTAATTGATGTGGTCCCTGACGTGGTGGATTAGAGACTCTAATGTGGTTTAGAGTTTGGGAAGAGGTCAGTTCTGGGATAAAGAATCATGAAAAATAAAAAAGAATCAGACTGTGGAAAAATTGCAATTAAAACTGGAACTAGTTTAGTTATTATTAAAGGCAAAGTCACAGGTATGACTTTGGGAGTAGGCGAAACAGCAACATAGAGAAAATATGTCAGAAGTTTGGAAGTAAAGAAACCAAGAAACTGGGTTTGTGTTGCTGCTTTCATGTGTCTGTATTCATATGCCTGTGTTTTTCTTCCTTTTTTTCTTTCTTCCTTCCTTCCTTCTTCCTTCTTTCTTTCTTTCTTTTTCTTTTCTTTTTTACAGTTTCTATGAGGAAAATAATTT
>NW_007868413.1:0-596 GCF_000696425.1 Galeopterus variegatus
TTCTCAGAAACCAAGAAGCATGGGAGCCGGGCCAGGGCATACCAGGGCTGTGGAAAACCGATGCCTCAGCGGTTCCCTCCCCTCCCCCTCCCGGCCTGCCCTCCGCAGAGCCTGGAGGACCATGTCGAGCCCACTTTCCACTGGGTTCCCAGGTTCAGCTGAGTTCATTAGGCTTTACTTCACGCAGAGTTTTTCTCTCCTCAGAGAAGCTTTCTGGTTCATTTTCTTATTTCACCCACCCAAGACTTTATGAGCAGAGAAAGGAGTATTTCCATTTTATAGATGGGGAAGTTGAATCCAGAAAAAGGGGGGGAGGGGGTCAAAGGACTTGTCCAAAGGCATGCTGCTAGCAAGTGGCCCCGTCAGGACTCATACATGAGGCTTCAGATGTCAAATCCAACATCCCCTTGGTGGGTGCTTTCCGGAAATAGTAATGCAGATTACAGCAGCTACCACGGAGTGAGCACTTTCCCTGTGGAGTCTTTGAGCCCTTCACAGCCCAAGGAGGTAGGTACTATCCTTTCTTCTCCACTTCACAAAGGAAAAACTGAGAGTTAGAAAAGCCAAGTACCTTGTTCAAGGCCAATGGCCAGTAA
>NW_007868414.1:0-596 GCF_000696425.1 Galeopterus variegatus
GAGGTGGGAGAGTAGTGGGATCGCTAGGTTGGAGGGTATAATTTCTTGTTTGGGGATGATTCCTGGAGGTAAAGGGGATCTTCCATACATAACTTCAAATGGGGAGAGGTTTGAAGGTTTTTCTGGGAGAACTCTAAGTCTGAACAAGGCTAGTGGTAAGAGGTGGGTCCAGTCAAGGTGAAGTTCCAGTAGTGGTAAGAGGCAGATCCAGTCAAGGTGAAGTTCCAGGGATAGTTTGGTTAGGATTTCTTTTAGAGCCCTGTTGGCGCGTTCAACTTTACCTGAGGCCTGGGGCCGGTATGGACAGTGTAGATGCCAAGGGCGGGAGAGAGCTCGAGATAAATTTTGTGTTATTTGAGCAGTGAACTCTGGGCCGTTGTCCGTTTGTATGGAAGAGGGCATTCCAAATCTTGGGATAATTTGGGTGAGGAGTATGGGAGCCACAGTGGTGGCCCTTCTGTTAGTGGTGGGAAGGCCTCTATCCACCCAGAGAAGGTGTCTACCATTACTAGGAGATATTGCTGATGCTTAACCAGAGGCATGTGGGTGAAGTCAATTTGCCAGTCTGCGGCAGGGATATTACCCCTAGTTTGATG
>NW_007868415.1:0-596 GCF_000696425.1 Galeopterus variegatus
GTCTGGGTTAAACAGGAAAGCAGCAAAAAGTACCAGGAGGAGGACAGCAAGAACAGCAGGATATATGATGCTGTTTACAGAAGAGAACTTAAGGTAAACCAAGCAAAGAGCAGACAGCTAATCACAGTAGGTAATAGTAGAAAAACAGGTGTTTTCTCTCTCCCTCTCCTCTGTCCCAATACTAGAGAAGACACTCATGGTCTGCAGGCCACAAGACGCCCAGGATCTTTCTTCAGGCTACAGGAGCTACAGTTTTGACCATAGAACTAACACTAGTGGTGCTCAGGAAATTTTGGCTTTAATTTGCCTTTCTCATTTCAAAATAAATGGAACAGGACTTATTCAGTGATATACTATTTTTGCAGACAGTAGATTTGGTATCAAACTGACTAACCACCCTTACTCTGTTTTTGTTTTTAGAGTAACAATGTTTTTACTCAGACTATAAATTTTATTTTCTCCCCACTGTACTAGTTGCATTTGAATATATTTATATATTTTGTGGGAAATACAACACATCAACATTCTACCCCCTATAATCTCCTACTTATTTGACCTGCTTTTGTGGAATATTCCTGCTTGAGATGTCCTGGGAG
>NW_007868416.1:0-596 GCF_000696425.1 Galeopterus variegatus
ATATTAGGGGTGATTAATTATCTTCTTAAAATATCACAGGCAATACTTGCCTCATCTGTTCGCCTGAATTGACCTCTTCCGTGCCCATTACGCTTCTCTACATTGAAATGAGTTTTATAATGGGCCTCACACAGGCTGGTGCTTCGCACGTGTGTCTGTGATGGATGGGGCAGCGTGGACTGTCATGCTCCTCACCCGTTAATTACTGTCACTGTGTAAAAGGAAGATCGTGAGCCCTGGAGTCAGACAGACTTGAATTAAAACCCTTGAAATTCACTTCCCTCTGGCTCACTTTTCTGGACTGATATAGCAGTTGTTTCATTTGGTGGTTGTAAGAACTAAATGAGAAAATAAATACATTAAAAAGATTTAAAAAACAGTGCAATCTCTTAACACACAGCGAGAGCTTGATAAATGTTTGCTTCTACCCACCTTGTTTACACAAATTGATTTCCTTTTAAAAACAACAACAGGAAGGACTTGGGGCCAAGAGGGGTGCTTTTCTCTCCTCAAATAGTTGAAAATTTGGCATCCAATGAAATAACAGAAATTTTATGTTTGATCCCTTTGAAGATCGGTACAAACAATCATTGAAG
>NW_007868417.1:0-596 GCF_000696425.1 Galeopterus variegatus
TATATGCTACTTGCAAAAAAAAAAAAAAAAAAAAATACCATCAGATGGAGAGATATGGCATCACCACTTTAGGCCAGTGATCAAACTTGGCATCGCTAACGGTGGAACAACCTGGTGGGATATGATGGTTTCGGAAGCACCCAGCATCACTTGGCAACTGTTTAAACAAGCTTGGATCTAAACAAGAATTTGGATGTCACATCCAGGGGACACAGGGACAAGCTGAATGAATCACAAGCAAATAGTCAGCCAAATTCAGGAAGTGAAGCATTCCACAAAACAAGTGGCCTTCATTTTTTTGTCTAAAAAAAAAAAAAAATCATTGTCATAGGGTGGGGAGGTTGGGAGGATCATTTCATACTGAAAAGACTAAAGAGACCTAACAGAAAAACCAGTTGCAGTGGATCTTGGTTTAAAAAAATAAAAAATAAAGTTGTAAAAGATTTGGGGGACAACTAGAGAAATCTGAATATGGACTAGATATTAGATGCTAAATGAAATTATTTTAAATTTTGTTAGGTGTGGTAATAGCATTGTGCTTATACAGAAGAATGACTTTATTCCTGAGATTCACACTTAAGTTTTCAAAGGTGAAG
>NW_007868418.1:0-596 GCF_000696425.1 Galeopterus variegatus
CCGGGCAGCATGTGGATGGGCTCGAGAGGCCTTTGCATCACCCGCTTGCCCTCCCTTCCTGCTGCCCATGTTCTACTCACTGTATTTCTCACTATCATGTGCCTTTAGAGGTGGCAGGAAAAAGAAGGATAATATGGCAGAGTCCATGCTTTTGTGTCCCATTTGGGAAGGGATGGTGTTGGAACTGAAACTGTCGCCATCCACAGTGCACTGGGGAAATCAGACGCGTCCACTAGAGCCAGTGGTAAGGCCAGGCTGGTTTATGGTGCTGCTCCAACAGTCCCCCTTAGAAATTCCACTTGACTAACTGGGAAAAACTTGGGAAATAAGTTTGGCCAGAGGAGAGATAAAAACTGGTCAGCCAAGATAACTTTAAGGTATTTGGAGAGTTTATTTCCTTATCCCAGTCTCTTATGCTTCACACTCTTAATATGTCTATTTGATCTTTAGTTGTGCACACTTAAAATATCAAGACAGGATAAAGAAAGTAACAAGTAAATGAATATTCTAAATATACATTAAAAAGCACTTTTCCGGGCCGGCCCGGTGGCGCACTGCTATAGTGCGCTGCTTGGGAAGCGCGGTGGCACTCCCGC
>NW_007868419.1:0-596 GCF_000696425.1 Galeopterus variegatus
GAAATCATCATGTCAAAGGGATACCTGCACTCTCATGTGTATCACAGCTCTATTTACAATAGCCAAGAGTTGGAACCAACATAAATGTCCATCAATGGATGACTGGATAAAGAAAATGTGGTATACATATTCAATGGAATACTACTCTGCCATAAAAAGGAATGAAATTCTGCCATTCACATCAACATGGATGCACTTAGAGGAAATTATGTTAAGTGAAAGAAGCCCTGCTCAGAAAGAAAAATACTGCACATTTTCACTCATAAGTGTGCACTAACAATACATACATACATACATACATACATACATACATACATACATACATAAATACATAAATACATAAATACATAAATACATAAATACATAAATAATATTTTAAAAGAAAGATACAGCAATCACAATTTGTTGAGCTTTCAAAAGGAGAGAACAGAACTGGGGTTACCACAGGTGGGAAAGGGAAAAGAGTCGGGAGAGGGAGAGGGGGGTTTATTGAGAAATTGGTAAAGGGCCACAAAAAATGGTTACATTGTATAATGTTGAATAGATTAATTTACCTGGGGAAAAAAGGTACATTTTAATAAAAAAGTAAAAGTAGT
>NW_007868420.1:0-596 GCF_000696425.1 Galeopterus variegatus
TTCTGTGGTCCCTTTTCTGAGGAGTTCCTGACCACTCCAGTCTTCACCTGCTGGGAGCCTCTCTAACATGTGGAGGCTGGGCCATATCCCCTCGCTTTCAAGTATTTTGCATTTTGCATCACTTATTGTTATTTCACAGGCACTTACACTTGTTTTCACAACTATATTATATGACACATTGTGGCTTAGAGGGAAGTGCGCAGGCCTGGGCTTGTGTCCTGTCTTTACTGCTTGCAGGCTGTGTGCCCTTAGATGACATGCTAAGCCTCCCTGTGCCTCCATAAAATAGGGCTCATACTACCTGCTCCACAGGGTCTTCATGAAGATTAGATGCTAGAATGTATCCCCAAAGCCTGGGCCTTCGTAGCTGATATTGTCCCCTATCGTCCCTGATTTATTGAGCACCTACTAAATGCCAGGTACAGTGCTCAGTCCTGAGGATACAGCTGTGAAAAAGAGAAGCTTAGTACTCACTTCTTAGGAATAAGGACCAAGCCTTATATTTCTGTTTTATTTCCTGTTGCAAATAGTTTACAGAGTATATGATAAGCATTTAATACATACTTACTGTTTATATGACAATATGGTCAAAATAT
>NW_007868421.1:0-596 GCF_000696425.1 Galeopterus variegatus
ACGGGAGCTCGGCTCCGCGCCTCGTGCCGCACGTCCTCGCCCCTCCGTCGGCCAGCCGGCAGACATGACCGCGAAGCCTCCTGGAATGGGATTTGCTTGAAGATTTTCTTCATGGAAGCGATGTCCCCCCAGCAGCAGACTCTAGGGGGGCAGCCGTGGCGCTCCTCTTCCCTGAGAGGAGTGTCTCTCATCGCCGGATGCCCCGGCACCAAGACGGTGAGGATGTTGAGCGGGGGCTCGCGCCCTTGGCTGCCGCTGCCCCAGCTCCCTCTCCCCCGCGCGCCCTCTGCGCCCGCCACCGTGGCGCGCGAGCTGGACACCGTCGCGGAGATTTAACGCTCTAGGCTTGTGGCCCTACGCGTTCGTTTCAGGTCGTTCGCGCGTTCTGTCGCCCCTGACGACGACCGCACTGCCTTCTCTCGGTGCACTCCAGTGCCGGCTGCCTTATTGATCTCTGGAGTTTTAACCCGTCTCCGAAGTCAACCCGTCTCAACCCGTTTCTGAGTGATCCGCAGCCTCCCTCCCCCTCTCCAGCCACCACCGGATCGGCAGCCCGGCTCCTCCCTCAGTCCGGGCATGGGGCCTGGGGCCTGGAC
>NW_007868422.1:0-596 GCF_000696425.1 Galeopterus variegatus
GTAAATTTGTTGGTGCAGGAGTGAGAGGAGAAAGGAAGAGTCTTGAGCATCTCAGTCAGGATAAAGCTCTTTCTCCCTAACTCCCCCCACCCACCAGCCCCCAATTCACTGGATCAAGACCCTCGGGCTTGGGTCTGTGGCAGAAAGGATCAGAGGAAAAAAATGTGAGAGACCCATATGGCTGTAATCTAGTGAGGGTGCTCCCTGAGCACAAACTCACATAGTACAGGTGGGGAAATGAAAGCCGAAAGATGGTACGTAACTTGCAGGTAGGTAGAAAATGCCAAAGTGTAGACTTGAACCTGGGTGATCTAGGTCTGGGGTCGATGGCAAGGAATTTCATTTTCCTTGACCTGAGCAATGCCTTCTCATGTTGCCTCTTATGACACCCCCTGGTATTAGGCAGCCCCCCACTCACTGCTAAAGGTGCCTTGCCATTTCCAGTGGTCCTCTTGGCCAGAGTCCCTTGATATGACTTACAGTTTGTTCTCTTCTGTGTGGTCAAAATTGGCACTCAGGAGAGCGGGACTCTGGTTGTTCAGCTCTTTGCTGATCAGCCTTCTCTCCACTCAGCCACTGGCAAGCTGTCCAGCCAA
>NW_007868423.1:0-596 GCF_000696425.1 Galeopterus variegatus
TACCTATCCAAACAGCTGGATGCTACTGTCCAGGGCTGGGCTCCCTGCCTTCGTGCTCTGGTCGCTGGACGTCTACTACAAAAAGCTCATAAATTAACATTCGGTGCACCCTTAACCATACTCTCGCCTCACTATTTAAAAGACCTCCTCACCTACAAGGCTCTACACTCCCTTCCCCCATCCAGAGTCTTAGGCTTACCAACCCCACTACCCCCTTAAAGGCCAAACCATATCCCTAACATCAAGCTAGGGGTAATATCCCCGCAGCAGACTGGCAAATTGACTTCATCCACATGCCTCCTGTTAAGCGTCAACAATACCTCCTAGTAATAGTAGACACCTTCTCTGGGTGGATAGAGGCCTTCCCCACCGTTAACAAAAAGGCCACCACTGTGGCATCCATACTCCTCACCCAAATTATCCCAAGATTTGGAATGCCCTCCTCCATACAAACGGACAACGGCCTCGTATAAAGACAACGGCCCAGAGTTCACTGCTCAAATTACACAAAATTTATCTCGAGCTCTCTCTCTCTCCCTTGGCATCTACGCTGTCCATACTGGCCCCAGGCCTCAGGTAAAGTTGAACGTACCAAC
>NW_007868424.1:0-596 GCF_000696425.1 Galeopterus variegatus
ATTCTTTCCCTTATGGTTAATGTATGATTAGATGTTTTAGGCTTTAATTTTGGAAGTAATGTAAAAGGTTATAGCTTACACAACCTGTAAATGTATGTGATGGAAACTTTGTCAAATATGGGCTGCATTTATTATTATAGACTCTCTTTTAGTGCAATATGAATCTAATGCCACATTTATCTAAACTGATGATGTTCTGGATGGAGATTCTTAATTTCCTCTCTTAAAAGAAGGGAGTGAAGCAGAAAAGTGGAATCGTGGCCTCATTCCCCTCTCTCCCCTTGTGCCTCCAAACCACTCCAGGACAGGCCATGGGTCACATGTCAGTACACTTAGTGTTTTCTTCACTATCTCAGGATCTGAGAAGAGGGTTGACAATGAGACACGTCTCTCTGACTTAGCTAGACAAGCGTCCCAGCACTTGCTCAGGGTTCCCCCCTTCTTTATTGCAGGTCTTCAGGCAGTAATAACTTTCAGTCTGCAGTGCACAGCTGCATTCAAACTGACCAAGAAAGAGACAGTACTGTAGCTTTTCTTCCCCTCTTTACCTATTCCTTGAGTTGCTGATTCTTAAGAAACAGAACAGTTTTCCTCCT
>NW_007868425.1:0-596 GCF_000696425.1 Galeopterus variegatus
GATTATGATGTCAGCTGTGGGTTCCTCATAAAAGGCCTTTAATAAGTTTTAAAAATTTTCTTCTACACCTATTTTGTTGAGAGTTTTTTTTTTAATTTAGATTTGGTTTTTATCATGAAAGGCTGTTGAACTTTGTTGAATGCTTTTTCTGCATCTGTTGAGATAATTATATGCTTTTTAGTTTTCATTCTGTTGGTGAATTACAAACAGTGACTCTAACAATGACTTCTGCTGGGATCTTACACAGTTTTAAGAGACCACTAAGTATCATTAAGTGGTTTGGTCCCAAAGACTAACAGGTTTTTCCACATCCTATCTGAGTTTGATGATGAGACAGAGAAGTTTATTATTTGGTGGATATGGCCAGCTAAAAAATGTAACTATAACTTGTCTGAAACTAATTAAGACCTATCAAACTCCCATGCCTAAAGATTTGATGATGTAACATGAAATGAAACAGTAAGAAAAAAATAGTTTTGCAAGCGTGTAGACTAGTATATCTTATTTTGCTACTGGTGTTGTTGTTTAGTATGGCTTCTTTTTCATTTTCCAAGATATATCAATCTATAATCTTAGGTGCCTGTGAGGTTGAGTGA
>NW_007868426.1:0-596 GCF_000696425.1 Galeopterus variegatus
TTTTTTCCTTTCCCCTTCCCATGACATTTCTGATGCCTGCTCACGAGTTTATGATGTCCCCCGCTCCTGTTGGTATAGTCTTTCAGTTCCTTATTATGGTAGACTGTCCGCTTTCTTCCTGAGTCACAGGGTTCCAGCCCACACATCACTGCCCAGCCAGAGGCTCCATTTCCCCAGGCTCCCTCATGGTCAAGGTGACTGTGTGACTGTGCTCTCACCAATGCACTGTGAGTACAAGAGATGTGCATGATTCCCATGTCATTTGCTTAAAAAGAAATAGCTTATGCAGGACTCCTCTTTCACTCTGCTAGCTCCCCACAAGCTGAGCGCTGACATGGTGGTGACCCTGCACTCACACACCACCCCCACGCAGACAAGGACAACTCTGGGGGATGGTGGAGAAGCAAGACAGAAAAGGCCTGGGTCCAGCGCTAGTGTCCCACCAGTGGAAACAGCTTGTCCCCGGATTGTTCTAAGGGTCTGTATCCAAATGCCATGTAAGTGATCTATGACCCTATTCTCTAAAAGAATCAGCAAATCCAAGAATTTCATTTTAATTAATTTATTTTGGGGGGTGGCTGGCCAATACAGGGACC
>NW_007868427.1:0-596 GCF_000696425.1 Galeopterus variegatus
ATAGGATTTCCCACCATCTTAACAGTCACAGTGGGGGCTAAGTTTCTAATACATAAAACTTTGAGACATAATTCAAGCTTCAATGGGATTTGGGGTGACATAACTCAATTTACTACAGTTACTCTTTGAGCTTGGCCAGGGCCATTCTGAGTATTTAGAGACTAGGGTATCTATCTGAAAAGTTTCAGATTTCTGCATAATATGTGTCAGTTTATTTGTTTATAGAAGTGCATATATATCATAGTGGTGCATATGTGCATACCTATAACTCATGTATCTAATAAGACTGTATTTATTTACATTTTCAGACTGTATTTATTTCCATTTTGTGAAAAAAAACTTTTCTATGGACACTATATCTCAGCAAGAGTCAAGGTTTTACTTTTGCTAAAAATTTATATATCCTACAGTTTAAAAACAAATGAAAATCTTCATTAACAAATTTTATAATAAATTATTTTCATTTAATACACACATAATCGCGGCAAGAAATTTAAATCTGGGAACTGCATAACTTCAAATTAAAGCCAAGACCCAAATGTAATTTTAAATAATGGAATTAAAGATTGTAGTTATTATTGAAATAAAATCAATCT
>NW_007868428.1:0-596 GCF_000696425.1 Galeopterus variegatus
TTCTCTGTCCTAGGTAATTTCTTACCTAAAATATTGCTTACTTCTCACGTCAACTCCATACAGTAGGTGGTATTTCCCAAATCTATTTTTCAGGTGGTAAATGCCCCCAATTTTTCTTTCCTGTCATGAGATAAGTACTCAAGATGTGATTGCAAACTAGTGTTTGTAGACATTGAGCTACTGTGTCCAACATTTCACCACGTTAGGTCAGACCTGAAGTGGGTGGAGAATTCTTGATGGAGAAGGATTCTAAATATATGCACCTGCTTCCAACACTGGACCACAACATTAATATTCAAAGAGTTGGCCGCACACCAGGACTAGCAGCATTGATATCAGCTGGAAGTAAGTTACAAATGCAGAAATTCTGGGCCACTCTCAACTTGCCAAATCAGAATCTGCATTTAGGGGCAGGCCCGGTGGCGCACTGCACTGGTGCGCCGCTTGGGAAGCACGGAGGCGCTCCTGCCGAGGGTTCAGATCCCACATACAGACCGGTTCCCGCTCACTCTCTGAGCGAGGCATGGGGGCAACACCGAGGGTTGCGATCCGTTGCTGGACATGGAAAAAGACCAAAAAAAAAAAAAAAAAAAAAA
>NW_007868429.1:0-596 GCF_000696425.1 Galeopterus variegatus
CCTTGGCCTTGGTGTTATCAGCACCGCACTCTCCCGAGTGAGCCACAGGGCCGGCCCATGATCTAGGTTTTAAAAAGAATCACTCTCCTGGTTTTCTTCCAGCCTCACTGGTCCCCTTTCAGTCTCCTTTGCTGGTTCCTTCCTATTTCTTTGACTCTATTAGAGTTGTGATGTCCAACTCGGACTTGGACCTCTTTTCTGTCTGTACTTACTCCCTTGGGATCTCATCCAGTCTTAAGGATTAAATATCAACTATCCGTTGATGACTCTCTCTACTGGACTTCTCCACTGAATTCCGGACTCATATATTCAACTGCCTATTCAATATCTCCATTAAATGTCTAATGGACATCACAAACTTAACAAGCCTAAACTTGACTCCTGATCTTTACCAACTTCCTAACCCTTTCTACCCACTTGATCATCTCAGTTAAAGGCAACCCCGTCCAATCAATTGCAGAGTCATTCTCCCTCTCTTGACCCATATCCAATCCATAAGCAACTTCTAATGTCTGTAACTTCAAAATACATCTAGAATCTAACCAATTCACACGTTTCCGCTATCACTACTACTACTCTGGTCTAAGCCACCATCA
>NW_007868430.1:0-596 GCF_000696425.1 Galeopterus variegatus
ATACCAAGGATCAACTGGATTATACTGCACACTGGAAATCTGCTGAGAGTCGATCTTCGGTGGTCTTATTACACACACACACACACAAAAACGTAACTGTGAGATGATGGATATGTTAACTGGCTTCATACAGTAATTTCACTATGCATATGTAACATCAAAACCATGTTGTACACCTGAAATATATACAATAAAAAATTTTTTTAAACCATCATGTATTCACACTGATAATACTGACTATAAGACTATATAAGACTACGAGATTCTTAACTTCCATCAATCTTACATTTGCATCTCCTTTCATAAGCTAACAA
Organism: Galeopterus variegatus; assembly: GCF_000696425.1. Taxonomy (NCBI): domain Eukaryota; kingdom Metazoa; phylum Chordata; class Mammalia; order Dermoptera; family Cynocephalidae; genus Galeopterus; species Galeopterus variegatus. The sequence goes on from NW_007868430.1 coordinate 315, forward strand.
AAAAATGCCAGTTGTGAATGACAGCAAAATAGCTGTTTGTTTGTTTTATCCCATATGCATACGTAACAGTCCCAGAACAATGATACTAACACTATTACCAACAGTATGATTAATAAAAGCATCTGGAACTTTTTTGGGCAGTTTTTTGTCCTTAGGGATACACTGTACAACAAAAATACTGTGCTTCAAGTCATGTGGCACAGTCCACTCAACATGGTTACGCCACTTCCTCAATACAGTTCTCTGCGTTTACTTCATTTTGCTTTTGCTTTTGAAGAATTT
>NW_007868431.1:0-596 GCF_000696425.1 Galeopterus variegatus
GTCGCTCAGGTGCTCGAGACACTTGGCTGGTGTTTCCCAAAGTGTGTTCCGTGGAACTCTAACCCCATGGGATGCTTCTTGAAAGCAGGTGCAACTATCAAAAGGTATAACCTTTGGGATACTTACAATGAACATTAAAGTTTTGAGCATTTCTGCTTTCTTTCTTTAATCCAGCATTTCCAAACTCATTTGACTATGGACACTCCCCGCACTCACCCTCCGTCTTTAACACATTACCAGACCAGGTAGTTAGGTCCTTAGCACATGCGTTTCAGTTCTGTGGAGAATCTGAGGAACAAGCTTATTCCTTCTTGGGTTCAAGAGGAGGAAATCCACTGGTCAGGGGCCTTCACACTGGTTTTCCATCTCCCTTTGAGAATGTCCATCCCTTGAAGTCTGCGCTGCTAGTGTTTTGCTTTTTGGGTTTTTTTCTTATTTCTTGTTTTAATTTTTTTCATTGTACATGTCTATGGGGTACAGTTTATTTCAATACACATATATTGTATAATGATCAGAAGTTTTTAGCATGTCTATCGCCTAAACATTTATCATTTCTTTGTAGTTATAACATTCAAGATCCTCTTTTCTTGATCTGC
>NW_007868432.1:0-596 GCF_000696425.1 Galeopterus variegatus
GTGAAAAACATGGCTAGAAGATATAAAAGAGAAACAGATGATAGGTAGATGATAGAAAAAAATGCTAGTCACCAAATGATAATAGCATTTAAACAAAGTAGTAAATGGGAAAACGGAAGCAAAACTAATCGTTTTGGAAAAAGGACCTAAATAAGACTTCAAGGGAAGAGATTCATTTACTTTCATATTCCCCGTGATTAGCTCAGTGTATGATATGTAATAAGGATTCAATTAACAAATAAATGAATGAATGAATGGTTTATAATCTAAGCTAAACTAATAATTTATTTTGATAAGTTATACACCTTAAGACCAAAAAAGAAACACTTGCTTTTACACCTTAAGACCAAAAAGGAAACACTTGCTTATAATATTTTAAAAATATATACTCTACTGTTTCTCCTAAGTTTTCTACAACACACAAACCAAGAGTTGCTTATATTTGTGCAGAGAGGAGAGGAGGTAGGATGGCAGAATGGAGTAAAGCTCACAGGGAGAGCACAAGAGTGGACACTAAGAGTGTGATGGGTGCCATTCCCAGGCTTGCAGCCAATATGTACATTAGGTCTGTTTACCAAATTTTGACTTTAAGCTCC
>NW_007868433.1:0-596 GCF_000696425.1 Galeopterus variegatus
TTATTCCTTAGTTTCTCGTAAAATATGCTAAGTTAGTATTAAGCATCCAAAAGAAGTGATATAACTTACAGGTGGAAACCAGTGTGGTATGGAACAAAAACCATAGAAACTAAACTCAGAATATTGTTAAGTGTGGCTTCTACTTTGCCATTAACATTTTTGTTATGTAATAGTTCTTACTTCTAATTTTTCTGTTCAAATAATAATAACTACAGGGTTATAACAGCCAAATGTAGTAATGGATATGAAAACACTTTTCAGGTTTTAGTCTCTTAGTAAATTCTGCTTAACTTTACTAAATATCTGCTTGTTTTCAGTGAATGGTCATCTAATTATTCCTGTTGTTCCAGGATTTTATTGACAAACTTTCAAGATTTATTACTGTTGTTCCAGGATTTTATTGACAAACTTTCAAGATGTTAATATGAGATACTCTTTTATGAAAATAATATCTTTGCTGCTTCACAATAAATTATATCAGCATGTACTGATGACCAGATTTTGAAGTCTTTAAGTGCAGTCAACTCACGACACGTCAACTATATCACACCTTATTGACTTTTTATATGCTTAATCTGAAGGCATTTGATGACCAT
>NW_007868434.1:0-596 GCF_000696425.1 Galeopterus variegatus
ACATCTACTTCTAAGTAACAATGGGCTTACATTAACGTTTTCCAGGACATGCAGACGTGACGACTGACTTATCCCAGATCTCCCAAGGCACTACAGTTTAGCTGACCTGCTTGGAGCAGATTTTTTTTTTAATCATCTGCAGAAAGAGTCCAGGTTTTGAAGTTTTCTCTCTTACTCTGTTTGTTGTGCCATTTATAGTAGAGAAGAAAGGAATTTTATTGGTAGTCCACATTCTTCATCATTTATTTGCTCTGCTGCTATTGATGATTCATGTTTGTTTTGTCTAAGGCCCTTGGTGCCTAAAGGCAGTGAAGGAATGGAAAGTGGAGACACAGACCTCTTCAAGCTACTTCTCACTGCCAATTAGTGTATTTCACAGGTATACAGAATGCTAGCTGGTGCTAGGTGAGGAGACACTAGAGATCAGATGAACCCATCATTTTTTAGATGAGATGACCCATACATAACTAGAGACCCCGCATTAGTCAGCAGCACAGCCAGAGTGAGGACCAGACTCCTCGTCTCCAAAAGAGCAGCCCAGGGCCGGCCCGGTGGCGCACTGGATAGTGCGCCGCTTGGGAAGCGTGGCGGCACTC
>NW_007868435.1:0-596 GCF_000696425.1 Galeopterus variegatus
AGTATGAAAAGCTATAATGAACCAGGGAAATATAGCAAAAAAAGATGTCTGCCCCAAAAAATAATCTATAATAAGAAGCACACCTCTTACATACGGGCTTCGTCTCAAATGCATCTGATCTAAATTTTGTTCCCAGTTACTAATTCCTAATTTTTAAGAGAGAATTCTGCTCTAGAAATTTTTCCACTAGTCAAACAAATGGAAAAATACAGTTTAAAGAATCAGGCCAGGTACAATGATTCTGTTCTCTTTTGAGAAGCACACAAAGACTGAATTATATACTTTTATTTTCTGTTTGACTCCTTTGCAGGTTTCTATTAGAAAAAGCCTGTGATTAAAACATGTGTGTATGTGTGTATACACACAGACATGCACACACACAAACACACATAGGTAAATAATGAAGGCCAGAAGATTAGCAGAATTCTAGAATAACAAAACTTTCCTGGACTTTGGAATCAATTACCCAAACCTGATTCTAACATATTTACATATTTCAATAGCGATCGCTATATTTAATTTCCTTTTACCATGCGATCAAACAATAGGCTATTCTTAAGCTTGACCAAAGCTCACACTATGTTATTGCACCAAAA
>NW_007868436.1:0-596 GCF_000696425.1 Galeopterus variegatus
TCAGCACCACGCTCAGCCAGTGAGCGAACCGGCCATCCCTATGTGGGATCCAAACCCGGGGACTTGGTGTTATTAGCACCGCACTCTACCGAATGAGCCATGGGCCGGCCCGGTATAATCTTTTTTTTTTTTTTTTCATTTAATTATTAATATCCTGTAAAGTACATTTTAAGAATTAAGTTATGGAATATACTGTTCCTGGTATTTAATCCAAGCATAATTTCACATTCAATTCAGCAGCATTGTCTGAACACTCACTATGCTTCAGACATCATAGGAGTATTTTTACAGCTAACTGACCAGAACAAAAATACTGCAGGCAGTTCTTACGGAGAATCAATGGGCAAACATGAGCGTGAACTACGAAGCCCTGGTTCGAAAGCATCCCAAAGTTCATTCAAAGCAGAGCTAATGCAGATTGGGGGGTGGGAGGTTTTGTATATATTGGCGTATATGTATGTGTGTGTTTGTATGTGTAAATATATATACATACATAAAATACATATGCACATTTCCATATAACTTTAAACTAAATTTGTGTTTTTAAAAAGTGACCTGAGCTGTTTGCACCCAGAAAGCGTTTAATCTTCCCCTTT
>NW_007868437.1:0-596 GCF_000696425.1 Galeopterus variegatus
GCTAGTGTTTACCTCCTAAGGCCTATAAGTTTATGAAAATACATGTCCATAGAAAGACCTATTTATATAGCTCAGTTTATATAGTTCTATGTTAGAAAAACCCAAATGTTTATCAACTAGTAAATGGATAAACAAAGAGCAGTACATCAATGTAATGGAATATTACTCACCAATAAAAAGGAGCAAATTACAACTATCTGGAAAATGAAAATATATAGGGATAGAAAAGAGATGAATGAATCACAGGGAACAAAGACGGAAGCAGAGAATTGACTTCAAAGGAGCCTCATGGAACATTCTGCAATGATGAAAATGTTTTTTGTGCCTTGATTATGCTGGTGGTTACACAAATGTATACACTTGTCAGAACTCACAAAAGTGTACAATTAAAGCTTGAATTTTATTGTGTAAATTATACTTATATAAAATTGAATTAAAATATGATAAAGCTGAAGTAAATATGTTAATATTTTACAAGGTAGATTAAAAATAATAGATATTACCAGAGATGAAGACATTTTATTTATTTATTTATTTATTATTTTTTAAATTTTATTTTGTCGATATACAATGTGGTTGATTATTGTGGCCCATTA
>NW_007868438.1:0-596 GCF_000696425.1 Galeopterus variegatus
CTGTTTATGTCTTCTATTTTCTTGTCGATCTCTTCTTTTTTTATTCTATCTGTTATTGAATGCAGAGTGCTGAAGCCTTCAACCATAATGTTTGAATTGTTTATTTCTCCTTCAGTTCAGTCAGCTTTTACTTCATGTATTTTCAAATTTGTTCTCAGTCGTATATATGTATAATTGCAATATCTTCTTGACGGACTGATATTTTTATCATTATGAAATGTCCAACCTTATCTCTAATAACGTTTTTGTTTTAACATATATTTTCTCTGGTATTGCTGCTGTCATTCAATCTCTTTTATGGTTTTCATTTTATGATACTCATATATACCTTTCTATCCTTTCACTTTAAACCTATTTATATCTTTAAATAGAGAGTGTACCTTTTGTAGATAGCATATCTTTGGGTTTTGTCTATTTAATTCAATATAATAATATTCCCCGTTGTTTTAATAGTTAAGTTCAATCACACTTACTGCTCTTATTGATGTCATTAGATTTACATCTGCCTTTTGCTTCATTTTCTATATATCTCATATTTCTTTTGTTTTTGATTTTGTTTTTGGTTCTTTACTTCATCCTATTTTCTTATTCTTTAT
>NW_007868439.1:0-596 GCF_000696425.1 Galeopterus variegatus
GCATCATTACATGTTGGTCAAATAGACAGAATGACGTTAAAACAAATACAAAAAATTTCACACGTTTAAATTTTTATGACTTCCTCATTCTTCTGTAGTTTCTAATTCATAATGAACGTGATTAATTTTAAACAAATACTTTCAAGTTTATTATGTGAAAAAATTTTGAATACGACATTTTACTCCTTCAAGGAATGCTCAGCATTGGAAACAAAATTAACATGCTAAGAGTATATTTTAATGGAACATTTGTTTAAGCCTGTATCAAGGTAACCAGTTGAAGTTGCTAGCCTAGTTATTTGCCTCAATCATTGTGTTACCTGGTGACCGACTTTAAGACAGTGAAGTGTGCTGGTTGCATTATTTATCACCATGATCTGTCAATATAATCACCTTTCAGGGCAGCATATGCTCAAAAAAAAGAAGGCAAAACACTTGTGCACTCAGACATTTAAGAATTCATGAATTTGAGTCTTATACATTCCAGGTGATTCTCAATTGAGGCCCATTCTCTGAAAACCATGTAATGGAGCCTGAGACTGTACCACATCTATTAAAACTACACACCTCAGAGCTTTAGAACTGAGTCATGAGAC
>NW_007868440.1:0-596 GCF_000696425.1 Galeopterus variegatus
ATGATGTATGATTATCAAGTCAGGGTAGTTATACCCATCATTGCAAAAAAATTATTATTTTCTTCTGATGAAAGAAAGAATTTGAGCTCTTCTATTCTAGACATTTGAAAACATACAATAAATTCTTGTCTATAAATTATAGACATTTAGCACTACTGTGGATCATTAGAAAGTATTTTTCCTATCTAGCTGTAATTTTGTATCCATTAACCAAGCTCTCCCTAACCCTCCTCCCCCCTACCCTTTCCAACCTCTAGCAACCACAATTCACCTCTCTATTTATATAATTTCAACCTTTTACTTTTAGCTCCCACATATGAATGAGAACATTTAATATTTATATTTCTGTTCATGACATATTTCACTTAACATAATGTCTTCTAGGTTCAGTCATGTTGCAACAAATGACAAGATTTTATTCTTTTTATGCTGAGTAGTATTCCATTGTGCATATGTACACTTTATTCATTCATTTGTCAGTGGACACCTAGTTTGATTTCATATCTTGGCTAATATGAATAATGTTGCAATAAACATTGGGGTGCAAATATATTTTATATGTACTAGTTTCTTTTCCATTGTATAAATATCCAGTA
>NW_007868441.1:0-596 GCF_000696425.1 Galeopterus variegatus
GGGAGCGCCGCCGCACTCCCAAGCGGTGCACTGTAGCAGTGCGCCACCAGGCCGGCCCCAGACTAGCCATATTTCAAGTGGTGAATTGCTACAAGGAGCTAGTGACAACCATATTGAACCCATGCAGGTCTAGAGACCACAAACAGACTCAGAACAGGCTGAAAAGAATTGCTCATCTTCAACTTTTTTGATGATGTGAGGCCCCTACACTCCTAGTAAGTTGGCTTCTCTAAGCCCAGTGTTTCCTTCGAGATCTCAGGATTTATGGCAAATATTCCCAGAATGTGCCAGATTAGCCTGAGTTGATGCATTCATTTACTCATTCACTGATTCGTGCATTCATATATTCATTAGAGATTTATCAAGCACACATCAATGTTTACCCCAACGTCACCACTGACCTTTTGCCTTGAAGATTTTGGCCCTGGACTCACAGTCTTCTTCACTACCCCACATCTTCCCATCACCAATGTGAATAAGCCATCCTAAATCCTGGAAGCTCACTATCATGACCTTCTCAATGACCTTCATTCCCACACTGTACTCCAGACACTCCCCGCCCTGGCCACATCTTTAATGTGTCATACCTGGGTACC
>NW_007868442.1:0-595 GCF_000696425.1 Galeopterus variegatus
TCAAGTTTATGTGAGAGGGGTCTTTGTACATCGTGGCTCCTGATTCTTTGTTGGTTTTATGAGTTATAAACATCTTCTCCCAGTCTGGCTTGTCCTCGGAGTTTATTTATGTTGTTATTTGTGATTTTAAGAGTGGTGGAGTCGTATTTATCAGTCATTGTTATGACTTATGCTTTCTTCAAATTGACCTAAGAATGTTTTCTTATCTCAAGGTCCTGAAGCCATTCTGTATGACATGTGGTGTGTGTGATGTGCGGGTGCTGTGTGTGTGTGCATGTGCGTGTGCTGTGCATGTGCTGTGTGTGCGTGTGCTGTGTGTGCTGTGTGTGTGTGCGTGTGCTGTGTGTGCGTGTGCTGTGTGTGCTGTGTGCATGTGCTGTGTGTGCTGTGTACTGTGTGTGCTGTGTGTGTGTGCTGTGTACTGTGTGTGTGTGTGCTGTGTGTGCATGTGCTGTGTGTGCTGTGTGTGTGTGTGCTGTGTGTGTGTGCTGTGTGCATGTGCTGTGTGTGTGTGCTGTGTGTGCATGTGCTGCGTGTGGCATATGTGCTGTGGGCTGGCACCAGCTCTGAGAAGACTGCCCCTTTGTGCACACAG
>NW_007868443.1:0-595 GCF_000696425.1 Galeopterus variegatus
CAGAAGTCTACAATATTTACTACCTTTAGTAAGATAGTAATTTGAAAAAGAAAAGCTTTGACAACTTTTGGTCTATATAAAAAGTCTGATGGACTCTACCAAAAAAGGTACTAGAACTTATAAATGAGTTTAACAATGTTGGAGAGTACAAAATTAATATACCAAAATAAACTGTATTTCTGTATACTAACAATAAACAATCAAACTAAAATTTTAAAAATATCATTTACAACTTCATCAAGAAATATGAAATACAGACAAATCTAATAAAATATGGAAAGACCCATACACTAAAAATGACAAAATATTACTGAGAACATTAAATACAGCTTATAAAAATGCAGAGATATACTTTGTTCAGCTGTGGAAAGATTCATTATTGTAAAGATGTCCTTTGTCCCCAATTTAATCTATATATTCAACATGATCCCAATCTAATTCCCAGCAGACCAGCAGGTTTTTGAGGGTTTTTGTTGGGTGGGTGGTTGGTTGGTTGGTTGTATATTTTTATTTTTATTTTTTAGTTGACAAGCTGATTCTAAAATCCAGAAGAAAATGCAAAGGATCTAGAATACCAAAAATAATCCAGAAAAAA
>NW_007868444.1:0-595 GCF_000696425.1 Galeopterus variegatus
ATCTACTATACTTTTCAGGGAATTACTTAGAACTACTTAGCACTGAATTTCCTTCAGAAAGGGTCGGCAAATATTAACACAATTCCCTAAGTCAGTATGGTTTTTTGAAATGTTTTCTGGACCCAAATTACTCTAGTGGTAAGGCAGCTGTGTTGGTGTTGTGTGGAAATGGGTCAGACAAGAGGAAAGATATATTGTATATGCATTTGTGTGTGTGAATGTATGCGTGGGGTGGGGAGTAAATGCATTCCATGTATGAGTTCATAGGAACATAATGCTAATTGATCTTTAAAATAGTGAAACACACAGGTGGACTAAAGGGAATCATTACTAAGTATTTCCTAAAAAAATCTTTAAAAAATATTTATGTTTTGACAAGCACTATTCCTACTTATAACATGATACAATATTGTTTCAAATAATAGAGTATTATATTAAAACTGACTTGAAAATTTCTCCTTTGTTTAATGTATGACAGAAGAAACACTCTGCTAGGTCTTTTTACATATGTTGTTTAGTAACAGCTTTGGGTTTCTGATCTCCAGAACTATAAGGTAATAAATTTGTGTTGATTTAAGCAACTAAGTTATGTAAA
>NW_007868445.1:0-595 GCF_000696425.1 Galeopterus variegatus
CCTGCTACTGGGCCTTAGTAGCAACTGAACGCTTGACTATGGGCCACCAAGTTACCATGAGTCCTTAGCTGCCCACCATGAACTGGGTGTTATCTGACCCAGCAAGTCATAAGGTTGGGCGTGCACAGCAGTGCTCGATCATCAAAAGGAAATGGTATATACGTGATTGGGCCCGACCAGGTCCTGAAGGCACAAGTAAGTTACATGAAGAAGTGGCCCAAATGCCCATGGTTCCTACTCCTGCTACACTGCCTTCTCTACCCTGGCCTGCACCTATGGCCTCGTGGGGTGTTCTCTACGATCAGTTGACAGAGGAAAAGACGACTAGGGCTTGGGTTACAGATGGTTCTGCACGATATGCAGGCACCACCCAAAAGTGCACAGCTGCAGCACTATAACCCCTTTCTGGGACATCCCTGAAGGACAGTGGTGAGGGGAAATCTTCTCAGTGGTCAGAACTTGGGGCAATGCACCTGGCTGTGCACTTTGCTCAGAAGAAGAAATGGCCAGATGTGTGATTATATACCAATTCATGGGCTGCACCCAATGGTTTGGCTGGATGGTCAGGGACGTGGAAGGAACATGATTGGAAAAT
>NW_007868446.1:0-595 GCF_000696425.1 Galeopterus variegatus
TATTGAGTTTGTTTATGAATTCTCACAGTTTTTGGTATAATCTTTAAGGATATATATATATGTATGTATATATATCTATGTACATATATATATACATATATATAAAATCATGTTGTGTCACTGCAAACAGGGACAATTTAACTTTTTCCTTTATAATTTGGATTTCTTTTGTTTCTTTCTTTTGTCTAATTGTTCTCACTGGGATTTCCAGTACTACACTGAAAGAAGTGGCAAGAATGCCCATACACATAGTGTTGCTGATCTTATAGGAAAAGAGTTCAACTTTAATACATTGAGTATGATGTTAACTGTGGGTTTGTCATATATGGCCTTTACTTTGTTTAGGTACATCCATTCTGTACATAATTCATTGGGAATTTTTATTGTAAGAAGATGTTGAATTTTTCAAATGCCGTTATGCATGCATTTAAAATAATCATATGGGTTTTGTCCTTCATATTCTTAATTTGGTGTATTGTATATATTTTATTTTATTTTCTAATTAAAAGGTATTCACTGTTTTTTTTCAGGATTTATTTATTTACTTTTGTTTTTTAATATTATTTATTATAAGCATATTATTATTAGGAATCAT
>NW_007868447.1:0-595 GCF_000696425.1 Galeopterus variegatus
GACGAGGCCTTCAGCACCACTGTGTCTATTGTCACGGGACATCAGATACCACCAGACTGGACCATGGAAAGATCCCATCGAGTTCAAAGAAGATACCACAGAATTAATTCAGAATGTGAAGAATCTACTGAAACAGACTCAATACATCTTTAGAGCTAGACAGAAAAATTATTAAATATATAAGAGACAAAGGAAAGCAACCCCATTAACGATGTTAGCTGTAGTCTTAGTGGCGCTTTCAGACTATCCCTGGTAAATGGAAGAATTAGGTATTTCTAAGTTTTAAATGTAGGCTAGGAGAGCAACCCTCTCAAAGATTTGGACATCGTGGTTACAAAAAAGTTCTCAGTAAGTTTTTGTTTTTTGTGAGGGGTAATATCCTGTGCCTATAAGCCCTTATTTATTGACCAAAGATCTCAAACTCAGTTGAGATCTCTAGTCAATAAATAACTTCAGTCAGCAGGATTAGTTCCTCTCTAGCGCTTAAGTATCTTTTAACACTGGGGAGATTTAATATTCTGTAGAAACATTTATAGAAATTAAATTTATAGTATTATCATTTTTGTGTTAAGAAAGATTCTGTGCAATTTAGCAT
>NW_007868448.1:0-595 GCF_000696425.1 Galeopterus variegatus
GGAAAGTGACTCAGATCAGTTAGACAAGTCTCACTCAGGGTCTCTCCTGAGTCAGATGGTGACTAGATCTGGATCATTCTTCATTAAAACCGATGGGGGCTGGAAGAGCTAGGACCCTTCAAATATCTCCCTTCCCTCACCTTCTCTCCTTTTCCCCTCTCTTTTTCTCTCTTTCTCTCTTCTCTCTTTCTCTCTCTAGGTGGTTTTTCCACTTGGTGGTCTCAGGGAGAGCAGACTTCTTACATGGTAGTTGAAGGCTCCCAGAGCAAGTGTCCCAGAAGAAATCAGCAGAAGCTATGTGTTCTTTTTTAATCCATCTTTCGAGGTTAGGCAGCATCATTTCAGTTCTCCTCTATACACCCAGGTCAAGCAGAAATATCAGAGACTCCACCTTTCCCTAGGGGAGTAGCAAGGTCACACTATAAGAATAGCGTGTGAGATGAAAGAGATTGTTCCAGCCATCTCTGAAAAATAGCATTGCCACTCTCAGTAAGGGGTATTGGAGATTTGTCATATTACTCTTTTTACTTATATGTATTTTGAAATTTTTACTTTTAAATTGAAAGGAAAAAAAGAATAAAAGGAAATTCATCAA
>NW_007868449.1:0-595 GCF_000696425.1 Galeopterus variegatus
TAGTTAGTCAATAGTCTCAAACCGGTGGACTGTGAAACCCCCTACCACAATGAATAAACATCAAAAAAAAAAATACCAGAAATACAAAAAGTCAAGAAAGTACACCACCAAAACTTAATAAATCTCAAAGTCTAGATCCTATAGAACAAGAAGCCCTTGGAATGACTGACAAGGAATCTCGAGTGATAATTCTAAGGAAACTGAATGAGATACAAGAAAACTCAGCTAGACATCATGATGAAACAAGGAAAAGTATACAGGACCTGAAAGAGGAAATGTACAAGGAAATCAATGTCCTGAAAAAAAATGTAGCAGAACTTGCCGAACTGAAGAAGTTATTCAGCGAAATAAAAAACACAATGGAGAGTTTAACCAGCAGGCTTATGGAAGTGGAAAAGAGAACCTCTGAACTTGAAGATGGGCTGTTTGAAGTAACACAAGCAGACAAAAAAAAAGAAAAAAGAATCAAAGACATTGAAGAAAAACTGAGAGAGATATCAGATAACCTTAAGTGATCAAATATCCGACTCATGGGTATTCCAGAAGGGGAGGAAAACGGAGATTGCATTGAAAACATATTCAACAAAATACTGGC
>NW_007868450.1:0-595 GCF_000696425.1 Galeopterus variegatus
GTATGAACTGTTTCTGTGCTTTCCTTAGAAAAAAGTTTTAAACATTCATGCAAGTGACAGACTTTGTGAAAAGATTTACATTCTGTTGTCAAGTTATAGGAGGAGAAGTTAATCCTTGCCCATCTCAAAGTTTCTGGTGGCTACGGTCACCTACCAAAAAGAACCTCAGAACTGTGTTTACTGGCATAGTTTACTTTGCAATTGCAGGGAAATCAGTTACTAAACACCAAGAATCGTGACTTTCAGAGCCTGGGCAAAAGACCCTGGCTCAGCTTTTCCCTAAGAAACATGACAGCCTTCTAGAGCCCATGTGGGCCTCAACAAGGAATATATAGGTACATCGGCGATGACTGAGCACTGAACACACCCCCAGGGGACTTCCTCAAATGGCTGGACTGTATAAAGTACTATACCTTTCACGCCCCCTTGGGAAGGGGCAAGAATTGTTAGTAGTAACTGTGATTGAATTTTCCACTGGCTCAGAGCAAATTAAGTTAAATACAGTAAAATAAAAGTACAGTTCACTTCTTGCATCTAGATTTGTAAATTAAAACTCATACTTACACAAACTGACAATTTATTTTGTCCATGTTTT
>NW_007868451.1:0-595 GCF_000696425.1 Galeopterus variegatus
GATCCGAACCCTTGGCGGGAGCGCCGCCACGCTCCCAAGCGTGCGCCACCGGGCCGGCCCTCAAGAGCATTTTGCTGAGTGAAAAGTTCAGACACGAAAGTCTATTTATGATTCCATTTATGTTAAATTATAGGAAAGTCAAAACTGCAGCAGGTAAGTGCTGGTGGATGGGCATGTGGTAGTGGTGGTGAATTAACTGCAAAGGAGCATGAGAGAACTCTTTGGGGATGATGAAAAGTTCTTTATCATGGTTGTGTTGGTTCTAAGACTATGTATACACTTGTCAGAACTCACTGAATTGTACATTTAAAATGATGAGTTTTGTCATTTGTAAATTATACTTTAAAATTCTTTAGCACGTTAATGATGTCACCAAGTGATTGTATTAGAGATTTACAAAGCTAAATTTTAAAGTTTTACCATATCTTAATCCTGGGTTAGATTTCAGTTGAGACTATCAAATGAACAGATTGAGTTTGTTAAAAGTATTCTTTTGGTACATTTCAGTTGTGCTTTGGTAGAGAGAGAGAGAGAGTGTGTGTGTGTGAGTGAGTGAAGCAAAAGGAAAACTAATCTGAGAACAGCTGTGTGATCA
>NW_007868452.1:0-595 GCF_000696425.1 Galeopterus variegatus
CCCGGGGCCTTGGTGTTATCAACACCACACTCTCCCGAGTGAGCCACGGGCCGGCCCAGAACTAATTTTAAAGATCAATTTTAGTGAACCCTTACAGCAAGCCCCATGAGAGAGTTCCCATTCTTTTTTCTATTACACATTAATGGGCTCCATAGATGGTATCTGTTCCTTCTCCCTCTCTTCTTATTACCCCACTCCTAATTTATTAGTGTGAGCTCTTGGACTCAGAGAAATGAATGTCCCAAGGTCCCAAAGCTAGGAAGTGGTGGAGCCAGGATCCCATTCCAGCTACAAGAGGTGCTGTCCCAGGAGAGAGATCTCAGTTTTCCCCCTATTCACCATCGCCAGCCGTGCTCATGTTGTGAGCCAATGTGGGTCGCCTTTCATCCGTGTCTCCTCCTCCCAGCACCAGGCTCATTTCCTAGACTGAACTCAGGAGTTGGGGCTTTAGCTTGGTAAACAGGCGTGAGTTGAATGGGGTCTCATCTCAAGGCCTTTGCACTTGCCCATCTTTCTGGAACACTCTTATTCCAGGGAGCCACAAGGCCACCTCCCTTGCTTTGTTCAGCAATTTTTTAACACGTCACCTCACAAA
>NW_007868453.1:0-595 GCF_000696425.1 Galeopterus variegatus
GGAAGAAAAGAGGAAATAAATAAAATAAGGAGATAATTCAGCTTTAGATCTGTCTGGATTTGAGCTCTAACTTAAGAAGCAACTTGTATTAATGAAAAGATAACTGGATTAGAAGACAGGAGAAATATACCCCTTTTCCACTTATCTACTCTGTGATCTTGCCAAATAACAAAAATATTCACCAAAGCCTACAGCTACCCATTTATATTTGGTAAAAGGCTTGTTCTTCTGACTTTTTTAAAGGGAAAGTAGGAGGTTAAGGAACCCTACAATGAGTAGTTGGTTCTTTTGGGGGGATCAGCAAATATTTGTTGAGAGAATAAATGACACTCAACTCATTTAAATTGCTCTTATGTCTGTGGCATAAGTATTTATGTAACTGTGTCTGAACGGGATAATCTTTGAGGATAGTGGTAACAGGGTAGAGAGTAAAGGATGAAGACATTCATAATTATATGAGCAGAAGTAATGACGCTACCGGCAAACAGTTGACAAACAAAGCAAGAAGATGGAAATACATAGTCAGAGAGGCTGAGAAAACTTAGACATGGTGTTCTTTAATCATCCAAGGAAACCACAGGCAATTTTAACTCAT
>NW_007868454.1:0-595 GCF_000696425.1 Galeopterus variegatus
CTTTTTCTAGTTAGTCTAGCTGAAGTTTTGTCTATTTTGGTTCATTTCATTGATCCTTTGTGTCATTTTTGGGGACTCTATTTTATTTAGTTCTACTCTGATCTTAATTATTTCTTTCCATCTACTAATTTTGGAGTTGGATTGTTCTTGTTTTTTCTAGTTATTTGAGGTGTAGTATTAGGTTGTTCACTTGAAATATTTCTGTTCTTTTGATGGAAGCATTTATTGCAATAAACTTCCCTGTTAGTACTGCTTTTACAGTATCCCACTGGTTTGGGTATGATGTATTTTTATTTTCATTGGTTTCAAGAATTTTTTCATTTCCTGTTTGATTTCTTCTTGGCCCCATAGGTTGTTCAGAAGCATGTTGTTTAATTTTCATGTGTTTGTGTAGTTTCCAGAGTTATATTTGTTATTGACTTAATCTGTTGTGGTCTGAAAAGACACTTGAAATGATTTCAATTTTTTAAAATTTGTTCAGACTTGATTTGTGATCTAATATGTGGTCTTTTCTGGAGAATGTTCTATGTGCTTATGAGGAGAATGTGTATTCTATAATTGTTGGAAGAAATGTTCTGTAGATATCTACCAAGCC
>NW_007868455.1:0-595 GCF_000696425.1 Galeopterus variegatus
AGCCAGCAGTGGAAGTTTAAACTCTTAATTTCTATTGATTGATTCATTTTCTTCATCAGCATCAAACTGTTTTAATTGTCATCACTGCATAAGGAGCACAACTCTGGTAGTTTCCACTCATTCATCTTCATCTTTAAAATAATTTTCCTGGCTATTCTCAAATGTTTCTGCTTCTAAACTAACCCGAGATTCATGTGTCATCTTCTAAACAGAACTCATTGCATTGAATTCACAGATTAATTTAGGGGAGAGTTGACATTTTTTATGACATTGTCTTCCTATCAAAAAATGTGAACTATTATTTTATTTATTAGTCTTGATTTATGTTCAATAGTTTTAGAGTTTTCTTTATGTAGCACTAGCACATAACTGATTAAGTTTATCTCCAATAGTTTACCATTTTGTTGCTACACAGATCGGATTTTTTTCACGCATTGCCTTTTCCAGCTGGCTACTGTTTGTGTATAGCTATTGATTTCTGTGTGTGTCCAGCCATTTATCTCAACACTTCTATTATTTCTTTCTTTCTTTTTCTTTTTTGTCTTTCTCCGTGTCCGGCAACGGATCGCAACCCTCAGTGTCGCCCCCGTACCGG
>NW_007868456.1:0-595 GCF_000696425.1 Galeopterus variegatus
AGGCCTTTTCCTCTTCTCTCTAAATTCTGCTTCCCCTCTCCCAATCCCTACATTCAAGACACTTGGAGCTGGTATGTTGTCTTATCCTTATGGCTTTTTTTTTTTTGCAAGGAGTCCAGCTTTTACTCCATATCTGTCATTTCTTTTTATATTAGTTTTCTATTGTTATTCAAACCAATTACCATGAGCTTAATGGCTTAACACAACACAAATTTATTATTTGACAGGTCTGTATGTTAGAAGGCTGGGCATTCCCTGATTCAGCTAGTTTCCTGCTTCAGGTTTCACAAGGCCAGAATCAACATCATTGGGGCTGCATTACTTCCTGGAGTCTTGAGGGATCAATCTGTTTCCAATCTTGTTCAAGCTGGTGGCCAAATCCATTTCCTTGACATCATAGTCTAAGGTCTTCATTTCCTTGCTGGCTGTTAGCCAGAAGGCATTCTCAACTCCCAGCTGGGATGCCTTTTCCTTGGCTTATAGTTCTCTTCCTTCATCTTCAAAGCCAGCAGCACCATTAGTCATCGTGCTTTAAATCTCTCTGGCCTCCCCTTCAGCCTCATTTCTCCCCTGCCTCCCTCTTCTACCACCTCTC
>NW_007868457.1:0-595 GCF_000696425.1 Galeopterus variegatus
GAAGTAGACTGCCAGGATGCTCTGGACACCCCAGCCCCTATGGGTACCTGGCCATCCACATAGCTAGGGAGATGAATGTTTTTTCCACATTCGCCAGAAGTAGACTGCCAGGATGCTCTGGACACCCCAGCCCCTATGGGTACCTGGCCATCCACATGGCTAGGGAGATGAATGTTTTTTCCACATTCGCCAGAAGTAGACTGCCAGGATGCTCTGGACACCCCAGCCCCTATGGGTACCTGGCCATCCACATGGCTAGGGAGATGAATGTTTTTTCCTAGCTGAACTGACTCATGGCACATAGTTGGGAGCTCTCTGTTACAGAACTAGACCTAGCTGGGCAGCTGAGCCTGCAGCACAAAGATCAGATGTGCTAAACATAAAATGCCCACCAATATTACAGCTTTCTTTTAAAGGATAGCAATGGAATACCAATTATCAAAAATAATTAAAATACAAAAACCTAAAGCAAGGAGAAAAGAAAAAAAATCACTTCAAAGGGTGAACATCTGGGCCGGCCCAGTGGCGCACTGCAGAGTGTGCCACTTGGGAGTGCGGCGGCGCTCCCGCCGAGGGTTCGGATCCCATGTGGAGA
>NW_007868458.1:0-595 GCF_000696425.1 Galeopterus variegatus
AAATATAGAATTGCCTGGGGTACAGTCTGATGAAAAGACTCAGGCCCAGATCAGAGTTACTGCACAACCCAGGTGCACTGGATTTCACTAGACCTGGAAGCGCCTGTAAAGTCAACCATTATAACCTGTGCTGCACAAAAAGCCTTCCCTAAGGAAGCAGCAGCAAAGCAGCAATTTAGCTCAACCACAGAGCTCAAGTACTGGTCCTAACAGGAAGTTCCCCTACTTTAGAAGTAAGCAAAGGACAAAAAAATTAGTTCTGGCTCAGACACACTGCCAGCACCTTGGGTCCACCCAGGGATCTGAGGCATGGAGACAGGGACCAGAGCCCCTCCCACAACCAGGCACACTGCCAGCACCTTGGGGGCCACCCGGGAACCCAAGACATGGAACTGGGGACTGGACTCCCCTCCCTCAACCAGGCATATCAAGCCAGCACCTCGGGGCCTGTCCAGGGACCTGAGGAATGGAGTCAGGGACCAGAACCCCATCCCACAGCCAGGCACATAGCCAGCACCTCGGGGCCCACCCAGGGACCTGAGGCTTGGAGCCAGGGACCAGACCCCCTCTCACAACCTGGCACACCATGCCAGTG
>NW_007868459.1:0-595 GCF_000696425.1 Galeopterus variegatus
GGTGGTTTGATACAAGCTACCATGTACTACTCTATGTGACATCAAGTACCTTACCCCCAAATTCTGTCCTTAAGTAGCTGACTTATGTTATGATACTAAATTGAAAATTAATACCACATATATCATAGGCTTTCCCCAAAATACAAATTGTTTTCTTTAAAAAAAATACAATCTAACGATGGGCCATAATAATCATATACATTGTATATTGACAAAAAAAAAAATACAATCTAAGATGAAAAAAAACAATTTAATTTCTGTGGGGAAATTGTTCTGAGTTGAAACGTGTCGCACGAGTTTTTCAGCAAACACATGTTGACTGTCCACTGTGGGATTGGGACGGTGCCAGAGCCCAAGCACTCAGAGGTGGCTATGGCAGTTGATTCCTTTGAGTGGCCCGTTGAGTGCCCTGCCAGTGACCTGGACCTGGCTGGCAGGTGTAACGTCTTGGCAGCACTTTCAAGGCAGACACTGAACCAGGGCTACCTCCTCCCTGCCCGTGCACCTTGCCCCCCTACCCTGTCTGCTCCTCCGTCTCCTTCTAATATGCAGGTCTGGTCAGCCCTGCCTCAGTGGTCAGCTCCTTTTCCTTGAC
>NW_007868460.1:0-595 GCF_000696425.1 Galeopterus variegatus
TGGGAGACAATGTGGAACAGGCCTCAGTGTTACCCCACCAGAGGGGACAGGGAGCTGGAGTGTCTATGTACTTACTCTCCTCAGTCATTGGTTGAGACTGTGCAGGGGTGGTGAGCAAGTGGTGTGGTCTCTGGCCAGCGCAGACAGAAGCACATTTATGCTTTGGAAAAAGCACTCAGGCAAAGAGATGTGGATCTAGCCACAGAGCACATTGGAGTAGTGAGTCCCAAGCAGTGAGGTGGGTGCACATCCAGTCAGTAGTGCATCTCCTTGGAAAGGAGGCACCCCCCATATACCTGAGCTCCATACCGTTCCTGACTACAGTGGAAAGATTATGGGCACTGAGTTCTAATTCTGGAACCTTGTAGGATTCTGTGATCTTACCTTAATTTTGGGCTTCTCTAGTGTTTTATCATAAAGAGGCAAGAGGTGAAATTGTACCCTTCTCAGCACATCACATCAGGGAGTGCATAATGTCAATATGAATTATTTCTAGTGATGTTAACCTTATCACTTGGTTAAGGTGATGTTTACCAGATTTCTCCCCTTTATATATATATATATATATATATTTTTTTTTTTTTTTTTTTTTTTT
>NW_007868461.1:0-595 GCF_000696425.1 Galeopterus variegatus
CTGACAATGAAGGACTCCCCTGTCAGGGGAAGCGTCCCTTGCCCGCAGGCCCCCTCACCAGCCTGCTTGACAATCTGAGTCCCTGACAGAGACACAGCTCCTACAAGAGTGGGAGGGCAGTGTGGGGACAGGACAGCATCCCTCCAAATGCCCAGCCTCCTTCCAGTCCCCACCCCCAGCCGGCTGTGTACCCCCAAGTCACCTGGTCCTAAGCGCCAACAATTGTCCTTGTCTCCTGTCCTTAGTGTCTTTATTATGCAATTCAGAAGGCAGCATTCACCTTGTAATTCATCTGTGTAAAAGGTGTCCCTTGCACAATGCGCCTGCCCTGCTGGCATTTCTAGGCAGCACCCACAGGCCTTACTCTGTGCTAAGCATTCCACATGCACTACCACATTGACTTCTCCCCACAACCCCGGAAAAAGGCAGATACTGTTTTGAGTACCCATTTTCTAGAGGAGGAAACTTAGGTTCAGAAAAGTGAACTGACAGGCCCAAGGTCACACAGCAGGATTTGAGCCCAAGACCCCTCAGCTCCTCAAGCCCCTTCCCTGTACCTGATGCCATGCAGAAAGGACCCTCCTTGGGGTTGCTT
>NW_007868462.1:0-595 GCF_000696425.1 Galeopterus variegatus
GTACACCTAAAACAGAAAAACAATGTAACAAATGAACAATAACATGTTTGGTTGCTTCACCGGATTGTAAAGTAGCCAATATTAAACCGCTAAAAGTATCTATAGAGACATGAGCATATTTTAGATTGCCAAATTCTGAAAAATGAGTTACATCCATCTGCCAAAGCATATTTGGGAGGAGACCTCGTGGGTTGACTCCAAGATGAGGTACAGGTAAATAGGTAACACAGGCAGGACAAAGTATCAATTAGTTAATAATATTATATCAATACTCATCTATTAATTGTAACAAGTGTGCCATGCTAACATGAGATGTTAATAATAGGGGAAGCAGGGCACAAGGCATGTGGGAACTCTGTACTGTCTTCAAAGTCTTTTTTGCATAAATCTAAACATTTCTGAAAACACTGTTCATTAGCTTTTGAAGCCCTAAATACTAATTTTCAGAATTCAATGAATACTAATTTGCAAACACAAACGAAATGGAAATTTTCTAAGAAAATGTACTCTATCAATACTGAAAGTAACAGAGACAATCTAAACAGACATGATAAGATGGAATGTGGTAAGATGATTTCACAGAGAAATTCTGTGT
>NW_007868463.1:0-595 GCF_000696425.1 Galeopterus variegatus
TTTTTTAGGATTGAATAATATTCCATTGTATGTTTATACCACATTTTCTTTATTTCTTCACATGTAGATGGACATTTAGGGTGTTTCCATGTTTTGGCTATTGTGAATAATCTTACAATGAACATGGGTCTATGGGTATTTCTTTGAGACAGATTATTCTTTAAGAAACAAAGTAATGGTAATAAACATCTGTTAAATGTTTAATATTTTACTTTTGTATAACATGTTTCTGTATTTTAGTGCCAAAAAATAGCACACCTGTTGGGTTGTCATGAGTTTATCAGATATAGTTCATATTTTCATTCACTTCTAAGTAGCTTGATTCAGTTACAAAAAAAAAATGCATTGTCTTTCTATTAGTAGGAATGCTCTTTAAGTATCCATTTGCAATTTTATTGATCAGGTTTCTATTTCGTGATTAAAGCCATATGGCAGAAACTATGCTATTGTGAATAATCTAAAAATTTAAAAGAGTGTTTAAGTAAATTGAAAGACAAATCAGTGTGTGAAAGTGAGGCTCAGTGCCTGGCTGCATCCTTTAGAGACACCTCCAACCCCATGAGGCTTCACTGTGGGATCCTTGAACCACCAGACA
>NW_007868464.1:0-595 GCF_000696425.1 Galeopterus variegatus
ATTATTCAGCATTAAAAAGAAATGAGCTATCAAGCCATGAAAAGACATAGAGGAAATATAAATGCATATTACTAAGTAAAAGAAACCAGTCTGAAAAGGCTACCTGCTATATGATTCCACAAATATGACATTCTGGAAATAGGAAAGCTATGGATGGAAGAAGGGATGAATAGACAGACCATGGAGGATATTTAGGACAGTAAAACTACCCTGTATGATACTGTAATGGTAGACACATATGTCCCAAACCTCAGAATGTATAACGGCAAGAGTGAGCCGTAGTAAACTACAGATGTTG
The DNA here is from genome assembly GCF_000696425.1 of Galeopterus variegatus. NCBI lineage: Eukaryota > Metazoa > Chordata > Mammalia > Dermoptera > Cynocephalidae > Galeopterus > Galeopterus variegatus. Next base: position 299 of record NW_007868464.1, read on the forward strand.
GTGATAATGATGTGTCAGTGTAGGTTTATCAATCCCAGCAAATGGACACTCTCGTGGGGGTTGTTGAAACAGAGGAGGGGAGGGGGCAGAGAGTCTGAGCATATGGGAAACCTCTGTACCTTCTCATCAATTTCCTTGGGAACCTAAAGTTGCTTTCAAAAAAGTCTTTAAAAATAAAAAAATAAAAATTTTTAGTGTGCACATTGTTATTATTCTATTGTGATCTCTGTCACTATGGTTCCCAAATTAACATATATTTTTTTAAAAATGAGTGTGTTATACATCTAAGCTTTCCAA
>NW_007868465.1:0-595 GCF_000696425.1 Galeopterus variegatus
TAAAGTCATATGGTTTGTCATTTCTTTTCAATTTGGATACCTTAATTAGATAATTACCAGTGAGTGAGTAGAAGTTTAACACAGGGAGTAAAACTTAAAACGTAATTATATTCTGTTACACAAATTTTGATCTTCCTTGGTGTTATTCTGTTCCCATTAAGATTTAGGGCTGGCCCGGTGGCGCACTGGAGAGTGTGCCGCTTGGGAGTGCGGCGGCGCTCCCGCCGAGGGTTTGGATCCCATGTGGAGACCGGTTCCCACTCGCTGAGCGCGGTGCTGGCGCAAAACCAAGGGTTGCGATCCCGTTGCCGGTCCCCAGTACGGGTGCGACACCGAGGGTTGCGATCCTGTTACCGGTCAGTAAAAAAGACAAAAAGGAAAAAAATAATAATAATAATAAGATTTTATTTGGGGTCCACGTTTTAATCCTTTAAAATGATAAACACATTTGATAAGGTATAAAAAGTTTATATTGCACCTTATCATTTTTTTTTGTCCTGTTCCAACAGACAAAAACTCCAAAGGTAAATTCATTCGAAATTTGGTGAGATTTACTAAGTTCAAACTCTGAAAGTATTAGAATTATTTTGCATGT
>NW_007868466.1:0-595 GCF_000696425.1 Galeopterus variegatus
ACTTGCGTCTGGACCTCTCTAGCTTTGTGATTACTGGCAATATTTCTAACCTTACTCGTACTCTAGTAATGTGCTAATACTGATCTATGGCTATTATTATTATTATTTGATATGATCTGACTGTTTGTGCCCCCCCCGACCATTCATATGTTGAAACCTAATTACCACTGTGATGGTATTAGGAGGTGGGACCTTTGTGAGATGATTAGTTCATGAGGGCTGAGCTTTCATTAAGTAATTAGTCTCTTATAAAAGAGGATTCGGAAAGCTGCCTTGCCCCTTCTGACGTATGAAGGTACAGCGGGAAGGTGGCCATCTGCACACCAGAAAGAAGGTTCTCACCAGACACCAGATCTGCTGGCTCCTTTATTTTTTTTAACTTATTTATTTTTTTAAAAAAGATGACCGGTAAAGGGATCTTAACCCTTGACTTGGTGTTGTCAGCACCACGCTCTCCCAAGTGAGACATGGGCTGGCCCTTGCTGGCTCCTTTATCTCGGGCTTCCCAACCTCCAGAACTGTGAGGTATGCCAACAAGTCTATGGTATTTTGTTTTAAAAGCCTCAACGTGCTAAGATATTATTAATGACAGTTG
>NW_007868467.1:0-595 GCF_000696425.1 Galeopterus variegatus
CCCAGCCCCAATTCCTGGCATAAAACGGAGACCAATACATTGGTTGAGTGAAAGGATGAATGGACATTTTAAGGCCTACACAATATTTCATCATGCCGATGCACCGTAGTTTATTTAGCTGTTTCCTTATCATAAAACATTTAGGTGACTTTTATTATAAATAACATAATAAGATTTTCATTTGATGAATGGAATAGCTGCCCCGTCAGTATCCCTGGGAAACTTGTTTGACATCTCCATGCGCACACGCCGCCCCTGCTCACCCCTCTGGTTAGTCTTCTCATTGCATATGTCAGATTTACAGCTGGTAATTATTCGGCCACATCAGCGGGCTTCTCGAATACGCAGTTGCTTTCCTATGTGGCTCATAGCGTAACAGCTTCTGCCTGCACATATGACAACAGGGACGGAGGGGACACGGCCGAGCTCTCGGGCGGGCGCTCACACCCGGTTTCACGCTCCCACGACCTTCCGGAAGACCCTCGGGAGCGACAGGCCTGCGCCGCTTGCCCGCTGCAGTGTCTTCGGCGCTGGAGCCGAGTTGTTCTGAGCCGCGGTTTCCTCAGCTGTAGAACGGGGGTGACAGCGCCTGACG
>NW_007868468.1:0-595 GCF_000696425.1 Galeopterus variegatus
GGCTCAGCTGGGCTGCCCTCCCCCTACCTCCATCCTCCCTGAAATCTTTCCTTAAGTCGTCCCAGCCCCTCCCCTCTTCCCAGGAACAATATTCAAAATATTTAGCAACCATCACGACCCAGGGCACAACCAGTCTGAAAAGGCGCCAGTGAGAGCACTGCAGCAGGGTCCTGGAAGACCCCACGGTGCCGGCATGGGCCCCTGTCTGTTGGTTTGTGGGGAGGTCAGGGAAGGTGGCCCAGGGGAGAGCCAGGGTGCCAAGAGGGAGGCATCTTTGGGGGTTGAGGGGCCCAGGTCAGCAGCTTCATACCAACCAGTTTGGAAATACTTTTTTTAAATTTTAGCAACCAGCTATACCAGTTGCTAACTGCCACTCTCCATACCTCGTATTCAGGAGATCTAAAAGTGCAGTATTAATGATGACTACCATGTTGGGGGGGGAGAGTATATCTCAGTGTACCAGGAATTGAATTTCTAGGTGCTTCACATATTTTGACACGGTTATTGTATAGACCTGGCCCTGTGTGTGTCCTAAGGCTTAGCCCATTGAGGAGCTGCAACCAGGCAGTGCAGTGCGGTATTTGAGGACACAGAT
>NW_007868469.1:0-595 GCF_000696425.1 Galeopterus variegatus
CAAGCAGCATTAACACTCCCTGTAATCTTGCTGTACACAAAGTTTAAGTACAAACAATGAGGTCTTTTTGTCAAAATGGGATTCACATGGAGGAGCCAGAGCACGACTCAACGAGAAATGAACTAACCTTGGCTGCTGCAGTTTTATGGCAGCCTTGGGTTTTTCAGATTTTTATTTTATGTATCACTGTAAGTAAAGTTTCATGATTAAAATGGGGTGAGGCTAATGTGCACAGACACACGTCATCCTTCCTAATGATGTCTTCATTGTCATTGGTAAATGCAGCTCAACAAACATCTACTGTGCTAGCCAGGCCTGGGTGGAAATGCGCAGGAATGGACTGCGATGAGCAGTCAAGACAGCACCCTCTTTTCCTAATCGACGATTTGGGTCACCGAACGATTAGGGTCACCGGGGTTCAGGCATGATGTCCAAGGCAGTCCCTTTGCTTCAGATGCGGCACGTGTCCAGGTCAAGGGCCCAGAGTGGGCATGAGAAGGAATCATTTTGTCTTCCTTCCTGGAGTTATCAAGGCCTCTCTAACCGGTGGGAACAGGCACGTCACAAAACGTGGGAAGCGCTTTGCCTCCCACCA
>NW_007868470.1:0-595 GCF_000696425.1 Galeopterus variegatus
CCCAGAGCCATCTCACCTTGAATGTGAGACTCTGGGGTAATTAGCGAGGTGGATGTGGGCCTGTGGAGGCAGCTTCTGTGAGATGATGGTGAGGCGTTCAGGTCAACAAAGAGGTGCCGAGACTGGGGAGAAGAACGCATAGAGCAGAACCACAGCAACAGACGCTCCCAGTGAGGACCCACCTGCCTTCGAACCTCTGATCTGAGGCAGAGGCTCATGTGAAAGGTGGTGTGGCTGGCCCCCCACAGCCACTCCAAGCTCCAGAGATGACAGACAAGGAAGGTCTGGCCCGAGGCCCTGGCCTGTGTGCCCTGGCCCCTGAACTCTTCTGAGGGATTTGGGTTTTCTGTACTAACAGAAAGTTTCCTTGTCTCATCAACCCAAATTTCCTGGCTCCAGGAAACATACAAGGAGAAATGTGACATTTTACAGGACTGTCTGTCAGCCTCAGGACAACATGGCTGATCACAAAGGTCAAAAGCTTGAGGCTTTTGTTCACCATTCCTGAAAGGTTTGTTAAAGATGCCTTTGTACGGGCCGGCCCGGTGGCGCACTGCTACAGTATGCCGCTTGGGAGCGCGGCGGCGCTCCCGCC
>NW_007868471.1:0-595 GCF_000696425.1 Galeopterus variegatus
AACAACTGTATGAGGAAGGTGATTGCGTTTACCATAACACTAGTTGAAGTTATTTTATTTTATTTTATTTTTTGTCTTTTTTTTTTCGTGTCCGGCAACGGATCACAACCCTCAGTGTCGCGCCTGCTCCTCGCTCAGCCAGTGTGCGGGAACCAGTTTGTATGTGGGATCTGAACCCTTGGCGGGAGCGCCACCACGCTCCCAAGCGGCGCACTGTAGTAGTGCGCCACCGGGCCGGCCCTAGTTGAAGTTATTGACCAGGTGATCCCAAATGTGCTTTGTGTGAGGTTCCATATGATACATACGCTCTTTTTAGGATTCAGTATCAGAGGAAGGTTGATTGCTTTTTGAAGAATTGTTACGTTGCTTTTTACCAAATAAGAATTATACAATTCATTGTGTTTCACTTTGCCTTTGTTGCACAGAAGTTCTTATGTCTGTTTTAGTGGTAGACATACTTCCTTCCTTCTCCTTTTCATAATTTTTATATTGTATTTCTGTTTTCAAAAAAAAAAATGTGTGTATGTGTGTGTATATGTATATGTCTGTGCATATGTGTACACACACACACACAGTTTGGTAAAAATTGTTTTGA
>NW_007868472.1:0-595 GCF_000696425.1 Galeopterus variegatus
CGGATGCTCCTCTGCTGTGAGCCGCAGCGTGAAGCTACAGATCCTGCTTGAGGTTGGAGCTTCTTCAGGAAGAGCACCCTACCCTACCCCTTCTTGGCCTTTCCATAGTTGTGTCACCTGGTTCTCAGGTGCTAAACCTTGATGACCACTGAGGTTCTATCTTCTAGAACCTTCCCTCTCTGCCTGCGGTCCGATGCTATATTAGTTTACTGCAGCTGCTGTAGCAATTGCCCACAACCCTGGTGGCTTAAAACGGCACCCACTCACTATCACGCAGTTCTGTGGCTCAGAAGTCTAGGTGCAGCATGGCTCAGCCAGTTCTTCTGTTTAGAGTCTTGCAAGGCCAAGATCAAGGTGGAGGCTGTGGGAGTGAATCCACTCCCAGGCTCATTCGGGTTGCTTGCAGAATTCAGTTCCATGTGATCGCAGGGCTGAGGTCCTCACTTCCTTGCTGGTTGTCAGCTTGGGTCATTCTCAGCTTTTACAGCCACTCACATTCCCTGGCTCGTGGCCCCATTCAAAGCCAGCAATGACGGGTCAAGACCCTCTCACTCTTTGAATCTCTCTGACTCTTCCCCTTCTGCCTCCTCTCTCC
>NW_007868473.1:0-595 GCF_000696425.1 Galeopterus variegatus
CATCAGCTGCTGCCACCAGGCAAGTTGTCTTTCACTGGGGAGGGAGGAGGTGGGGAGAGGGGAAATTAAGGTGCTTAGAGATGGGAGAAAGTGAAGGTTTCTTGGTCCCAGCCAAGAAGGAAACTAGGAAAACAGGAAAAAGGAGTGGCAGATGGAGCACAGGAGGGACCAGAGTTTGCCGCTGGGGACCATCTCCCCCACCTCCCCCACACCCCCCAGCACTGCTCAGCCCTGGACAGAACACAGTGAAGAGAGTAAAGGCTGGGTCGGATCTCCTGCAATCCTCCTCAAACACCCTCCCACTGAGCACTCCATGTTCCCAGAGTTTGAGGACTCGAGGTCCACTGGCACCCGTGTCCACTCCGCAATCGGTTTTAGGGTCGGCGGGAAAGCTCTCGACACTTCCACAAATGCTTATGCCTTTTGGCCCAGGGGCAGCCATTGACTCAGCCCTGCAGAGCGGGGGTCCAAACCCCTGGGTAAGACCAAGGGCGAAGTGGGTTGGATTTCCAGCATACATTCTCTGAAAATATTTCCCTCCCGGGGGAGGGGGAAGAACTGTGGGTGCCCCTCAAGAGCTGCAACCCCCCCCCCC
>NW_007868474.1:0-595 GCF_000696425.1 Galeopterus variegatus
ACTATACAATTATAGTATTTTAGCCAAAAATAAATGACTCTTGTGTATTTAAAATAAGTCTCAAAAACTCTACTTTGTATTTAAGTTAGTTTGCCCTATTTATGACTTCTTTTTCTGGTATCAATTGCCATTTTTAAACCTTTTATTTTGAAATTTTTCTAACCTGTGAACAGTTCCTCAGAGTTTCTTAGTCTTTCAGAACCTTGACATCTTTGAAAAGTATAAGCCAGTTGTTTTGTAGAATTACAGGCCAGTTATTTTGTAAAATGTCCCTTACTTTGTCTCATCTGCCTTCATGATTAGATTCAGGTTATGCAGTTTTGGCAGATATATTACAAAAGTGATATTCAGCTATTCTCAGTGCATTATAGCAGGAGATGATAATTGGCATTTTTAAATAGCCTCACTTAAAGATAACTACTTTTGTTATCATTCTGGTCACAACACTATTCGTAGTGCATAGAATTTGTTACTAAGCCAATATATTTGTTGCTTATTGTGAGTTCAGGATTATTATACTTCTTAATAGAGTTGACATTATATTTACTGGTTTTTCTTTCAATATTTTTAATCTTTATTATTCAAGATGTATATT
>NW_007868475.1:0-595 GCF_000696425.1 Galeopterus variegatus
AGCACTGTGAGCGCACCGGTCATCCCTATATAGGATCCGAACCCACAGCGGGAGCGCTGCTATGCTCCCAGCACCGCACTCTCCCGAGTGCGCCACGGGCTCGGCCCATTGTTTTTTTTTTTTGAAGAGGTGCCTTCTGCTAGCCGGAGGAAAGGCCTCAGCAGACGCCAACCTGCTGGCAGCCTGACCCGACCTCCAGCCTCCAGAACTGTGAAAGAATGAATTTCTGTTGTTGAAGCCCCAGGCTGTGGTATGCTGTTAGGACGCACCTAATAAAATAAGCATATGGGTATCTATTGTCTTATCCTTTCAACAGCATAAGGTTTCAAATGTTCCAAAATAAGGAGTTGGGACAATGATAATGGGTGGAACTCTTGGGACATCCGTGCTTTGCATGAATTCTGTTAGCCCTGGTGACAGCCGCGCAGGCTGGGTACCACTGCTGCCATCCGTGGAGAACACTGGAGAACAGAGGCTGAGCTTGGGTCTCGACTTGGCACCTGACTCCATGGGCCGTGATCTTCTGATTCACTCTGCTAAGCTGTCTGCAAGAACACAAAGTCCAAGGAGGGCAAGAGGCTCTTTAGCCAGCCCC
>NW_007868476.1:0-595 GCF_000696425.1 Galeopterus variegatus
CATTCTCATTAGGTAGCCATTGAAACGAAGACTTTAATCTGGGCATTAATTTTAGAATTGTATCTAATGAAATAAACTTTTATAATTTCTCTTATTTTGTTGGTATATTTCTCTAAAAAGAAGAAATATTTTACCTCTAAGCTAAGAGGGTGCTGTGACAAGTAAGAGAAAAACAATAAAAAAAAAAAATCAAGGTCCGGCCCAGTGGCACACTGGAGAGTGCGCCGCTTGGGAGCATGGCAGCGCTCCCGCCAAGGGTTCGGATCCCATGTGGAGACCGGTTCCTGCTCACTGGCTGAGCGCGGTGCGAGCGCAGCACCGAGGGTTGCGATCCCGTTGCTGGTCCCTGGTGCGGGCGCGACACCGAGGGTTGCGAACCTGTTACCGGTGAGGAAAAAAAAAAGAAAATCAAGATACATTTTGTAAATATTAAGCAAATTATACATGTATTCTGTTGCTTAAAAAAAACAGTTACAGTCCCATAAGAATGGCGACGGGTCTGGAGCGGCCGTGACAGGAGACAGCGCGATCCTATGAGCCGTGTGCTGTGATACCAGAGTATTGATTGCATTTCCAAGAGCAACAAAAGGCGAAT
>NW_007868477.1:0-595 GCF_000696425.1 Galeopterus variegatus
ATTATTTTCCTTGGCTAACTACTAACACCCTATCAAGATAGTATCTCTCTTTTTCCTGTGCTGGAGAAATATTCTCCTACCAGTTTGCCTATATCAATTCCTATTTTTATCACTGTACTCAGAGCAATCTTTAAAAACTACAAAACTAGTCATTTAACCTCTTTAGTTAAAATACTATAGGGACTCAGTATTGATTGCTCTTAGAAGATATTCTAAAATCCTTGAACTACCTATAGGATTTTTAAGTGGTCAGGTCCTTGCTTACCTTGTCAGCCATACCTACTACCCTTCTGCTTTATTATTTTTTGACATGTTTCTTCATTTAGTTCTTAATCTTGACCTGAGCTCAATTCTTTAACAACTCCTCATATAACTTGTTCTATTTAGTTAATGTAACCTAAGACTCTATTTTATATCATTCCAATATCCTCCCCTTGAAACTTTCTCTTCTTTGTCAATGTTTCGACCATTTTCTACATCATTGAAGCCATTCATTTTTGGTCCCTTTCTTCCACTTTTTTGTTAATATAAAACCAGTCAACAAGTTTTTAAAAGATATTTTACTCAAATCTCTCATCAAAGCACAATTCATATC
>NW_007868478.1:0-595 GCF_000696425.1 Galeopterus variegatus
ACAAAGATTGGACAGAGAATTAGAGACACTAAGCTGCTGGCTACGAAGAGGGCAGGAGGGGCCGTGAGCCGCAGCGTGCAGTGAGTGCACCCCTAGAAGTGGGAAAAGGCACAGAAATGGATCCTCCTGTGGGGACTCCGCAGGGAACACGGCTCTGCTACACCTTGGTTTCAGCTCAGTGAAACCCATTCAGGACTTCTGACCTCCCAAACTGTAAGAGAATGAATGTGTATTATTTAAGCTGCGAATGTGTATTGTTTAAGCCGCCAAGTTTGTGGTGATTTGTTACAGTGGCCACAGAAAACTCATACAGCCAGGTTAAGGCATCTGAGTGTTACTTGTTAAGCGATGAGGGGTCATAACAATTCAGGCAGGAGTGGACTGGGGACGGTGAGTGGAAGGGGTGTGGGTGGAGAAAAAGGGAAGGACGGCAGCTTGGTTTTAGAAATGGGTAAAATCTCCCTAGATAGTTTGTTAGCAAAGCATTTGGGATCCTCTGGGATGAAAGGTGCTGGAGAAAATGTAATAGCGCTAATAAATATTCTATGATTTCCCTGGAACATGTCCTCGGGTGAACTACAAGGCAGCTCTTAAT
>NW_007868479.1:0-595 GCF_000696425.1 Galeopterus variegatus
CATTCACAAGTGTACAGGGCTCACAATTTAATCAGCTCTTAAAGGTCCCAACTTTTAAATAACATAATTGGATTTCCCACCGTCTTAGTACTGTTAAAATGGAGATCAAGTTTCCAATACATGAACTTTTCGGGTACGCATTTAACACACAGCAGGATTTAAAAATATAAAAGAATTCCTCCTCCAATGACACTAAATTTGAACTGCAACTATGAACATATTTCTAGCTCTGTCCACTGAAGCAATAACAATTGAGGACACCTAGTGCTCAGATCTTGGGCCTTACTAAATTTTTTAAGTTGGCAAATAACAAATTGTATATATTTATGGTGCACAATGTGATGTTTTGATATATGAGGGTACTTCAAAAAGTTCACGGAAACATTTGTCTTATCTTTTAATTCTATTTTTCCACAAACTTTTTGAAGTATCCTCATGTGTATACATAGTGAGATGATTAAATCAAGGTAATTTACATATTCATCACTGCACATAATTACCATTTCTGTGATGAGAACATTTAAAATCTACTCTCAGCAATTTTCTTTTTTTCTTTTTTTCTTTTTTCCTTTTTGTCTTTTTTCGTGACCAGTAA
>NW_007868480.1:0-595 GCF_000696425.1 Galeopterus variegatus
TTCCCCATAAGAAGAAAGAACAAAGACCTCTGCCTTAGGCCCTTTTGCTCGCACTGATATCTATACACCATCAATATATAATCCCATCTGGAAGAACCTAGGTGGATCATTCCAGCAACTTAAATGCTCTCTAGACCTTGAAAAATTTTGAGGATAAAATGAAAGAAAAGGTGATCGAATTTTTTAAAAACATCCAGCTACATATATTTTCTTTACATCTTTTTAAACAGTCTCGTTCAATATTTTATAAAATATTTATAACACATATTTGCTAATACAGCAAGTTTCATAAAATCAATTATGGAAACAGGGATAAGATATAAGAAAGAACATTAAATATATTTTAGGTTTATCAATTATTATTTGTAGTACGTATTATTTTACATACACATACATTATTATTTGTAGTACATATTATTTTACATACACATACATATAATACTTGTATACACATCTATGTATATGCATATTCATGTGTGTACATGTGCACATATATAACAGCAATGAATATTGATCACAGATTCCCTATGAGCTGAATATTTCTGAATTCTTTACATGTATCAATTTGTTTATCTTCATAATTCCCCATGAAGTA
>NW_007868481.1:0-595 GCF_000696425.1 Galeopterus variegatus
TTATATACAAATGACCTTTTTTATATATCCATAGAAGTTTAATAATCCTGTAAACATTATAACTGAGTTTAGACAATGTGAGAAAACTGGCCTTGGTTGGCTATTTTCAGCCAACACAATGACTTAATTAAATGAGTCTGTAGTCAATGCAATTGATTACTTGGCTATAGAATATAAATGGTTGAAAATAATGAACAGATAGGCTGGGGTCAAAATAAATACAAAACTGTGTGTGTATGTGTGGGTTTGTTGCGTGTTTGTGTACATGCATGTGTATACCCTACATAGACACAATTATATACAGACTTGCATGAAATGATACATGTTTCTGTATTGATTTATCTCGACTCCATCCTATGATTAGTAATTTGTTCTCTCAGTGATGCATGATAAGATAAATGACTGATACTTAGTCCCTCAGCTATTTTTCAGAAATGTTATACACTGATATAAAGTGGATTGTCACCTGTCAGATGAGGTTTGAATATCATCTCACCTGTCCCTGGCTGAAAACAACACTCAACTCTCCACTATTAGTAATTCATTATTTGAGGTAATGCTTTTCCCCCTATTAAAATAACAATATCCATTATGG
>NW_007868482.1:0-595 GCF_000696425.1 Galeopterus variegatus
CCCCCCCACTTCTTTTTCTTGTTTTGGAAGGAATTTCCCTTTCATTTACCAACACACTGTAGTGCTAGATACCATCATAACACTGACTATAAAATAATTTTAACTCAAACATATTTCACTGCAGACTTAGAAAAACCCAAATTCAGATAATTTTTCAATGTCTGATTCTTTACCCTTCTTGGGAGAGAGAGTAAGCAGAAATATCTCCAGAATTTTTTTTTTTTTTCCCATCTGCATTTGTCTACTTTTTTCATATGTTTATTACCTCATAACAGCTGGGTTTTACTTTCCTTCTCTTTCAGCAGTTTATTCTCTGCTTCCATCCATCCTCTTTACTTTGGGGGGAAAAATAAAATATATATCCTTATCGATCCTCTGCTTAAAACTCTATTATTGAACTTCATTCTAAATAGCAAATAACCAAAATAATTAACAGTCCATCGGGTGCCCTTTACAGTTTGGTTTCCAACTAACTCAACAAGTACTCCGCACCCCCAAGTTTTAAATTTCTTGTATTTCATTAAGAAATGTCATGTGTTTTATATTCTGCTTTGAATTTTGGTATGAGATATAGTTTTCTTTGCTTGAAAATGCT
>NW_007868483.1:0-595 GCF_000696425.1 Galeopterus variegatus
ATAGTGCATATATCACATTCATAGCTACTTCGTTCCTTTAAACAAGTCCTTGGATTGTGCTACTTTAAGTTCCTAGTGAACTTAGCTATTGTGGTGAGAAGCTATTATATTTATATTTATACATTTATGTTTATTTAGTGGCCTTCATTTTTAGCTCCTTCGCTATCAACCTAATAAGCAAATTTTTTAGTCTCTGGGAGAGCATTCACTTGCAGGATTCTCACTGTTCTTAATGAATTCAGATACTTTGCCCTGACTTTTGTTCTTTTTGGTACCATGAGAACCTGAGTGACTAATTCTAAAACAAGTGAACAGAAATGGGGGTGCATGATGCTGCTGTGGGAGCCTGCTAGAGCACTGCCTAGTTCTCTGGACTCTAAAATACTTATATTCCAAAATATAAATGAATATCTTAAGAGGACCTTAAGATAAGTTGGTAGTATCTAGAATTTTGTAACAAAGTTTCCAGATTGTTGGTTCTTGCCTAAAACTTCAATAAGAGTTATGGTTTCCTTCAGCAAGTGTCAAATACATATCTGCATCACAGTGACTTATATTTATGACAAAACAGGGAAGATTTCTTTCTTTCTTTTTT
>NW_007868484.1:0-595 GCF_000696425.1 Galeopterus variegatus
AGCCAACGGAATCCAACAACACATTAAAAATATCATTCACTACGATCAAGTGGGATTCATCTGAGGGATGCAAGTTTGGGTTAACATATGCAAATCAATAAATGTGATACATCATGTCAACAGAACGAAGGGAAAAAACCCATATGATAATTTCAATAGATACAGAAAAATCATTTGATAAAATCTGACACTGCTTCATGATTAAAACCCTCAACAAGCTAGGTATAGAAAGAACACACCTGAACACAATAAAGGCCATATACAAAACCCACAGCAAATATCATACTGAATGGGCAAAAATTGGAGGCTTTTCCTCTAAGATCTGGAACAAGACAGGGATGCCCAATCTCCCCACTCTTATTCAACATAGCACTGGAAATTCTAGCCAGAGCAATAAGGTAAGAGAAAGCAATAAAGGACTTCCAGTTTGGAAAGAGGAAGTCAAACTATCCCTATTTGCAGATGACATGATCCTACACATAGAAAACCATAAAGACTGCACCAAAAAATTACTAGAACTAATAAATGAATTCAGTATAGCAGCAGGATATAAAATCAACACATAAAAATGACATTCTTCACAGACATAGAAAAA
>NW_007868485.1:0-595 GCF_000696425.1 Galeopterus variegatus
ATTAAATATGGCATTTGATTGATTGTGGATTGTGAAGTTGACATTTAGAACAACGATGAAAATGATTATGGGAAATATGCTGATATTCATTCTGTCAACAAATATGAGGGTACTTCAAAAAGTTTGTGGAAAAATAAAATGGAAAGATAAAACAAATGCTTCCATAAAGTTTTTGAAGTACCCTCATATTTATAATTCCTATTTGGCATAAACTGCTTTTGAATATTATTGAGAGAGTCCAGGACTACAAAGAAGATTCTAGAGGTTAAGTCATTTATTTATGCCTTCAAAAGCAAATAGTGTATCTTTTCAGCCCCCCACACACACTTATGTGTACAGTTGCACAAACATTTTTTCCCTTAGTACAAGCTTCACGGTCCTTAGGAGAAGGCCTCTCTTTCCTTCCTCTGAGTTCTTCTGTATTCCTCTCTTTCTACAACTGAGTTCTTACCCAGCATTCAGCCCAGGACACCAGCAGCACCACCATACTGGAGCCCACCATGACAACATGGTGTGTGTGATCACTACAGGTGGGCAGGTGCTCTCCATGGCAGAATTAACGAGGTCTACAAGCCAAGAGATGGCTGCCAGCACC
>NW_007868486.1:0-595 GCF_000696425.1 Galeopterus variegatus
TCATTTAAAATCTTGAGTCCCCTTCAACATTCCATCCCAAACTGCCTTCTTTTTTTCTTGATACCTCCTACGTGCTCTCCAACTCTTTCATCTATTTTGTCCTTCCTCATTTTTACCTTTTCTCTCCCCTCTCCGTTCCTGTCGGCCTGTGCTGGATGAGAACAGCACCATACTTCCTTGCCATAAAAATACATTTGGCCTTCTGGCCCGCTACTCTCCATCCACTCTCCCTATTTTCTTAAACCTTAGTTTACACAGAAAACGTCACAACACATGAATGTTACCTTTTCATCAGCAATGAAATTTAAATACTGGAGTTAAAGTATTAGTACAGGGAGACAGTTGCAGATGAAACATCTTGGTATATGTTGTTAGAATTCTACTCCACCGAGGTTTTTTCTCTGTTTCTGGAGAAACAAACGGTCTCAAGACGTGTCTAATTTCATTTTCTGTACACAAACTCTTTAACATTTAACATTAGAAAGGAAAGGGTCAAGAAAGAATCACCAATCTATTATCCTAATATAACATATTAGGAAACAGATTTTGTGAGAGAGTAAATGTTTTGTCCAAAGTTACACAGCTAGTACATGTC
>NW_007868487.1:0-595 GCF_000696425.1 Galeopterus variegatus
CAACTAGATATCTGGTTGTTCAGATTCTGTTTTTCCCTTAGCTAAAATCTGGATTTTATTCCTTATAAAACCAAGCAATACAGCCAACAGATCGATGTAACGAGATCCAGAATATTTGTATGTTCCTGACAGTGTCATCATGTACGGTTCTGCTAGGACACGGACGGGAGAACATAGTTGAGATTCAATGAAAATGCCCTGTTTGCCACATATTTTATGAAATCATAGAACAGGTTCATAATGGAAACCATGAAAAATTGGTGATGTGGAAGTCATTATAATTAATAATGACAAGCCCTCTTATTGTTAATTAATAAAAACATTGAGTAACTTATTACAAATTATATGGCAAAATATTTTCACTTAATTACCAAAAAATCCCAAAGGTATAGTTCATATGTATTTATAAATATTGTTATTTTAAAATACAAAGAAACAGATCATAGTCTTCCTGATTTATGCATTCAAAAGTTTTAAGTATTTGAAATCGTCCCTTTTGGAATTATTTTCTTTCAAGAACATACAATTGCCAACTATGTTTTTTTTGTAATAATCATAATGCATAATGTTTTAATGGTCATTTGATTAAATCAAG
>NW_007868488.1:0-595 GCF_000696425.1 Galeopterus variegatus
AACTCAAAGACAAAGAGAGAATCTTAAAAGCTGTAAGAGAGAAGCATCAAGTCACCTATAAAGGAGCCCCAATCAGACTAACATCAGATTTTTCATCACAAACCCTAAAAGCTAGAAAGGAATAGGATGATATATTCAAAATGCTAAAAGACAGAAATTGTCAGCCAAGAATACTCTACCCTGCAAGGTTATCCTTCCAAAATGAAGGGCAAATAGTATAGTTCTCAGACAAACAAAAACTGTGGGAGTTCACTACCACACGACCACCCTTACAAGGAATTCTCAAGGGAATACTGGGTTTGGTGCCTGAAAAATAACTACCACTGCCATAAAAACTGAAGAAAAATCAAAACCCACTAGTAAAATTAAAATGCCAACAATGAACAGAAAAAAAAAGTTTATCTACAGCCCAAGGAACCAACAAATACAGAAGACAAATAGTAAATCAGAAAGAAAGGAACAAAAGACACTTAAGACATCCAAACAATAATCAATAAAATGCTAAGAGTAAATCAATACTTTTCAATAACAACACTTAATGTAAAAGGATTAAATTCCCCAATCAAAAGACACAGACTGGCTGACTGGATTAAAA
>NW_007868489.1:0-595 GCF_000696425.1 Galeopterus variegatus
GGATTTATGGGAGTTTACTCTTCTCTATGATCAAAATGCTTTGTAAAAGCAAAAAACAAAAAAAAAAAAAAAAAAAGGGAGAAAAACTAAAGATGCTGCTTAGCTTCAGTTCTGATGCCCTGGTCCTCTGGGAGGGAAAGTGACAGGGTTCCAGCATCAACACTCACTGAGAGTCACCTAACAAGCACAATTGCTTCCACCTAATGTAGGACCAGGGCAGGGCTGCGATTAATCCTTCATCTGCCTGCAAAGTTGAGCACAGCAAACTACAACAGCTCCTCAGATTCAGATAGGGCCTATAATCAGAGGTAATGGTAATAACCCATATCACATACACCTTCTAGTTGTCTCTGAAAAACACTTCTGAAAAATTCAAATTAGTTGTATCCATCCTAGATTACTTTTTCTCATTCCATGGATGAGGAATGGTTAAACTGATGAAATTCTGCCATCCTTTGCTTGGTTTCTCTTGTTTCCAGAATAATGGGGAAACATGATGCATGCAGGAAATTGCAGAAAGCATATCTTTTCCTCTAATAAGTCATAATCCATAGAATTCTCAAAATTTTAAATTCTTAATTACAATAAAATTTGC
>NW_007868490.1:0-595 GCF_000696425.1 Galeopterus variegatus
TTGAATTATGTCCCCCAAAACTCACTGAAGCTTGAATTGTTCCCCAAGTTTTATGTATTAGTAACTTGGCCCCCACTGTGACTGTTAAGAGGGTGGGAAATCTTATTATGGTCATTGAAAGGGGGAGCCTTGAAGAGGTGATTGGATTGTAGGACCGTGCAGTAGTGAATGGGTTAATAATGGTGGTCAGGGGCGTGGTTCTGAGGGCTTTAAAGGAAGAGGACAGTCTGTCTGTTTCTCTCTCTCTCTCTGCTTCCACCATCCTGCAATGTGAGACTCCTGGGTCACTGTCACCACCACCAGATGGACTTTGGACTTCCCAGCCTCAGAAACTATAAGCAATAAATTTCATTTTCTTCATAAATTACCCAGTTTCAAGTATTTTGTTATAAGCAACAGAAATGGACTAATACACCTTTATAGTTCTGTAAATTTTTACTTAGTCCAGGGATATAATCTCAGAGTTATCAGAAGCGTGTACTCCAGACCACTTGTCAGAGTTTTCTACGTGAATCTCCTTAAAGATGAAGAGTTTCTGGGGCCGGCCCGGTGGCGCACTGCTACAGTGCGCCGCTTGGGAGTGCGGTGGTGCTCC
>NW_007868491.1:0-595 GCF_000696425.1 Galeopterus variegatus
CTTCAATAAATGGTGCTAGGAAACCTAGATATCAATATGTAGAAGAATAAAACTAGTCCTGTATTTCTCACTATATACCCAAATCAACTCAAAATGGATTAAAGACTTAAATGTAAGACCTGAAACTTTAAAGCTGCTGGAAGAAGACATTGGGGAAACACTCCAAGACTTGGTCCAGGCAAAAGTTTTATGGAAAAGACATCTAAAGCACAGGCATAAAAGAAAAAATAGAGAAATGGGATTGTAGCAAACTAAAAAGCTTCTGCACAGCAAAGGAAACAATCTGGAATGAAAAGGCAACCTGAAGAATGGAAGAATATATTTGCAAACTAGGCATCCAACAAGAGATTAATATCCAGAATGTATAAGGAAATTAAACAACTCAATGGAAATGAAAAAGACAAATAATTCAATTAAAAATGGGCAAATGAGCTGAACAGATATTTCTAAAAAGAAGACATACAAATGGCCAACAGGTATATGAAAATATGCTCAACATCACTAATCATCAGGGAAATGCAAACCAACACAACAATGAGATATAATCCCACCCCAGTTAGACTGACTATTATCAAAAAGACAAAAAATAAATGCT
>NW_007868492.1:0-595 GCF_000696425.1 Galeopterus variegatus
AAAACACTGTAATAATTAAGGATCCAATAGAGGAGGAAGAGCCAGCATTTTGGTTAGATTGATTTTTGTCTTTGATGGCAAATGAGAACAGAAAGATAGTGTATTTTCATTGTATTGCAGAAAAGAAAGCTTTTGGAAAAGTATGGATAATTTTTTTAATTGGGTGATGGGTACAAAAGGAGTCTTATGTTTGCAAATTCCCAAATTAGAAAATTTGTTCATGGCTTAGAGTTGGAGCATCATTCCTGGAGGTAGAGGACAGCACCTCATTGCTAGACAGAACCATTGCTGCTGAGTCATGCCATCCAAGATAGCCAAGGCTACCTGCCTTTTCTTGGCACTTAGCATCCTGAGATGCTGGAATTCAGAGACTTTGGTGGAGACAAGTCAGACGTGTATGCACTGTTTGTAAATATGCATGAGCTCTTTTTGGCCTGACTGCTCAATGTCTGGAAGGAGCTTGGACTCTGTATCTGTTGGCCCCTGAATTTACTTTGGATGAAACAGTTGGTGTTTGCCAACCAGGCTCCCCCATTTTTAACAACAGCCATACTGGCATTTTTTACTCCAAAAGGGATTGTTCTGGTTCCTATGT
>NW_007868493.1:0-595 GCF_000696425.1 Galeopterus variegatus
TTTCATTGAATTTAAGATGCCATTGACTGAAAGATGTTACGTATCATTAAGGAAAAAAACCTGTCCATTACACTGTGACACAATATAAGATTCATTCCCATTAAGATGTTAAATGTGAAAATAAATATGTATTTTAGAATCAGCGATATATGGTATTTATTGACTGCATACTATACCAGGCTCTGTTCCTGATCCTTGAGAAACATTATCTTAACTAAGTCTTATAAAAACCTAGTGACAGAGGTATGCCTGTCCCCATTTTATAGATGAGGAAAACAAGGCACTGTGAAGCTAAAGATATTGACTAAGATCACAGAGCTAATAAGTGGAACAAGCTACTCATACCTTCCTCTTCTCAAACTCCTGTCTTTTTTTAAAAAAAAAAAAACAATAAGATTCATTTATCATCTCTAACAATGACTGTTGGTCAGAAATTTTAGAATAGTTTGGTTGGGAACTTCTGGTTCAGGAGTCTCTTATGAGGTTGTAGTCAGATGTCAGCTGTGGCTGCATCATCTGAAAGCTTGACTGAGGCTGGGACATTCAACTTCAATGTGTCTCACTCACATGACTGGTAAGTTGGCTGTTGGCTGGG
>NW_007868494.1:0-595 GCF_000696425.1 Galeopterus variegatus
TGCTATTCTAAGGGGTATGTAGTAGCATCTCATTGTGGTTTTAACTAGAAGTTCTTTGATGAGTAACAATGTTGAGCATCTTCACGTGTGCTTATTGGCCATGCATATTCATATGTTTTCAAGAATCAGTTCAAATCTTTTGACCATTTTCTTATTGAGTTGTAAGAGCTCTTTGTGTATTCTAAATACTAGTTTTTTGTCTGATATATTTATAGAGAATATTTTCTCCCAGTGTGTGGCTTGCACTTTTGTTTTAATTATGGTATCTTTCAAAAAAACTTAAATATTTTTTTCTGGATTATATATATATATTTTTTTTTTAATTTTATTTTGTCAATATACAATGTGGTTGATATATTTTTTTAATTTTATTTTGTCGATATACAATGTGGTTGATTATTGTGGCCCATTACCGAAACCTCCCTCCCTCCTCCCTCTCCTCCCTCCCGCCCAACAATGTCCTTTCTGTTTGCTTGTCGTATCAACTTCAAGGAATTGTAGTTGTTATATCTTCTTCCCCCGCACCCCCGGTATTTTGTTTTGTGTGTGTGTGTGTGTGTGAATTTATTTATTTATTTTTAGCTCCCACCAATAA
>NW_007868495.1:0-595 GCF_000696425.1 Galeopterus variegatus
AGCGGCATTCAGTACATTCATGATGTGGCACAACCACTGCCTCTATTTAGTTCCAAAACATTTTCATCATCCCAAACAGAAACCCTGTACCCATTAAGAAGTCACCCTCCCCTTCCATCTGTCCCTGTCCCTGTCTTATGGATTTGCCTACTTTGGATATTTCCTATGAATGAAATCATACAATGTGTGACCTTTTGTATCTGTCTTCTTTCACTTAGCATGTTTTCTTAATTAAAACATAATTGATTATACATGTTTGTGGGGTACAAAGTTGACTTATCGATACTTTTGTACAACATGTGATAATCACATCAGAATAATTAAGATATTCATCATTATAAAACGTAATCATTCTTTGTGTCCATTAGCCAGCCAATTCCTCACTAACCCCCCTCCCACTCCCCCATCCCATCTCTAGTATCCACAGTTCTATTCTCTCCTTTCGGAAGTTCAACACATTATTGCGATGTTGTTTCTTTAATTTTTGTAGATAGCTCCTATATCCAGCCACTTTACCATATTCTCTTAAAAACTATAGTAGTTTTACTGGCTTCTCTTGGGTTTTCTAGCATAAAATATGTCATAAGCTAAGTTT